>NW_027551568.1:11583536-11678026 GCF_008692635.1 Crocuta crocuta | reverse complement strand
AGTTTGCTGCCGTTGAGTTTTGAAGATTATATGAATCAAGCATCTAGTATGACACACTTAGCAAATCTGTTTCTTATAAAGGCTCTGTACCTTTCACTTGTCCCTTCACATAATCCTCACTACACCCCTATGAGGTCAGCAGTTTTATTCCCAATTATAAACAAAGTGACCTAAAGCTTAGAGACATGAGTTGCCTAACATCACAGAGCTCATATATCTGGCCCAGAAGAGGGGCCAGGTCCCCTGAAATGTAAGCTCCTGGCTCTCAGCCCATGCACACTACATGCTAGGGTGGGTTTTGGCACAAAGCATTTCTTAATGTTTCCTAATATTTCAAACTAGAGCCATATTGTGGCTGTCTGGTATTTTCCAATGATGAAATGTGATGTAAATCAGTGGTACACAAATGTGACCTCAACACCAGAAGCACCTGGGTAGCTTCAGAAATGCTAATTCTCAGACTCCACCCCAGACATACTGAATCAGAATCTCTGAGGTTGAGGCTCAGGAACGTCTACTTTATAAAATTATTTTTTTATTGTGAATAAAAGCACAACATAAAATCTACCATCCTGACCATTTTTAAGTGCTTTAACCATTTTTAATTCAGTAGTGTCAAGCATATTTCCATTGTTGTGAAACAGATCTCTGGAATTTCTTCATCATAAACTCTAGACCCATTAAACAACTCCCCTTCCCCCCACCCCCCAGGCTCTGGTAACTGCCATTCTACTTTTCGTGTCTATGGATACAACATCTCTAGATACCTTATAAGTGTAATCCTACACTATTTGTCATTTTATGACTGGCTGGTTTCACTTAGCATAATGTCCTCAAAGTTCATCCATGTTGTAGCAGGTGATAGAATTTCCTCCCTTTTGGGTGTTATGCTGAGCGAAATAAGTCAGGCAGAGAAGGACAGATTCCATACATATGCACATATAGGTGAATTAGGAGGAACTTAACGGAGGACCATGAGGGAAGAGAAGGGGAAAAATAGTGGGGGAGAGGGAGGGAGGCAAACCATAAGAGACTCTTGAATGCTAAGAACAAACTGAGGGTTGATGGGGTTGGGGAGAGGGGAAGGGGGGTGATGGGCATAGAGGGGGGCACTTGTTGGGATGAGCACTGGGTGTTATATGGAAACCAACTTGACAATAAACTATTTAAAAAAATTTTAAGTGAAATAAAACAGGAAACAAGAAATTTTAAAAAAAGAATTTCCTCCCTTTTTCAGGCTGAATAGTTTGCCATTCTATGTGTATGCCACAATTTGTCTATCCGTTCATCCATGTATAGACATTTGAGTTACTCTCGCCTCTTGACTGTTGTGAACAGTGCTGCTATGAACAAGGGCATGCAAATATATATTTAAGATCCCGCTTTCAATCCTTTTGTAAATATACCCAGAAGCAGGAATGTTGGATCATATAATTGCCCTATTTTTAATTTTTTGAGGAACACCCATAATATTGTCAATCAGATTGTACCATGTTATAGTCCTAGCGATAGCGCAAAAGGCTTCGTCTCTCTTCATCCTTACTAACACTAGTTATATTTTGGTTTTTGATAGCAGCCACCCTAGAGAATGTGAGTTGATATCACATTGTGGTTTTCATTTTTATTCCTCTAGTGAGTAGTATTGAGCAAGTAATACCTCTTGCCTAATATCAGGAGTAGCAGTTCAAGCGCTTTCTGCCCATTACATCTTGGTATTTGGAGTCGCCAAGGAAAACAGTGCAGTCATGCCCTGGATGGAAGGATACTTTACTCACATAGAAAAGAGAAAGAACACAATCAGTTTCAGTAGTGGACGTCAGTTCCCTGGGTCCAATAGGTCTTTCCTGGCAGCTGATGCAGGGCTATTAGCATACAGCACACCCTTCCTATGCTGCAGCAGAAGGACTCTATTCCCTCTCTCCAGAGAACAAATACAGTAGTGGAATTGGCCCATTGCCCTATAATGTACATGTTTAAGCAGAACAAAGGAGCACAAATTGAAACAAGGAAAGGTAATCCCACACAAGATAAGTCCAGCATAAGCTGTGTACATTCCTTATCTTTTGGTTAAAAAAAAAAAAAAGAAAGTATTTCAGGCCCAAGGCTCATTCTTATAAAGCCTAGTAGGGATCAAAACTATGCACAGACTGGGGGCGCCTGGGTGGCTTAGTCGGTTAAGCGTCCAACTTTCGCTTAGGTCATGATCTCGCGGTTCATGGGTTCGAGCCCCACGTCGGGCTCTGTGCTGACTGCCAGCTCAGAGCCTGGAGCCTGTTTCAGAGTCTGTGACTCCCTCTCTCTCTGACCCTCCCCTGCTCACGCTGTCTCCCTCTCTCTCTCTCCTAGAAATAAATAAAAATATTTTTAAAAAAAAAACTATGCACAGACTGACTTTTTTTTTTTTAAAGTAGTGATATTAAGCACCATTTTATGTTTGTTGACCAATCATATATCATCTTTGGAAAACTATTTATTCAACTCCTTCACCCAATTTTTAATCGAGCTGTATGATTTTTGTTGTTGTTGAGCCATAGGTATTCTTTATATATTCTGGGTATTAACACCTTGTCAGATATGTGATTTGCAAATATTTTTTCCCATTTCACAGGTTGCCTTTTCACTCTGCGGATTTTGTCTGTTAATGTACATATGACAGTCCCTTATGTCTATTGCTTTCTTATCCAAGAACTCATTGCTGAGTCCAATGTCATGAAACTTTCCTCCTGTTTTTTGGGTTTTTTTGCTTTATTTTGTTTTGTGTTTGTGTTTTTGTTTTTTGTCCCCTGGGAGCTTTCATTCTTTTGCATGTAGCTTTTCAGTTTCTCCGCATTGGTTGAAGAGATAGTCCTTTTTCTCACCGAGTGGTCTTGACACTCCTGTCAAAGATAATTGGACAATACATATGTGGGGTTTTGTTTGTTTCTTTCTTTCTTTACTGAGTTCTCTATTTTGTTTCATTGGTCTATATGTCTGTCTATATGTCAGTATCACACTATTTTGACCACTGTTAACTATGTAATATGTTTTGAAGTAAAAAAATGTGAGCCCTCCAACTTTGTGTTGTTGTTGTTGTTTCAAAATTGTCTTGGCTGTTCTGGGTCCCTTGAGATTCAGTATGAATTTTAGGATAATTTTTTCTACCTCTACAAACATGCCACTGGGATTTTGATAGGGGTTGTGTTGAATCTGTAAATCTTGAGGATAATTTGACATCCTAATAATATCCAGTCTTCCAACCCATAAACATGGCATGTCTTTATGATTATTTGTGACTCTCTCAACTTTTTCTCAGCAGTGTTTTGTAGTTTTTCTGTGCCCAGCTCTTTTATGTCCTTGATTATGTTTATTCCTATGTATCTTATCAGTGTATGGAAACAAAGATGATTTTTGTATATTAACTTTGTATCTTGAAACTTTGTTAAATTTATTTGTTAGTTTTAACTCTGTGTGTGTGTAGAATGTGGTGTGTGTGTGTGTGTGTGTGTGTGTGTGTAATCTTCTGGAATTTTTACATATGCAATCATGTCATCTGTGAACAGAGTTAATTTTACTTATTTATTTCCCATATGGATGACTTTTTTCCCTTTTTTTCTGTTTCTTGTGTCATTGTTCTGGTTAGGACTTCCAATACTACTGAGAAGTGCTTTGAGTGGGCATCCTTATCTTGTTCTTGGTCATAGAAGAAAAGCTTTCTGTCTTTCCCTGTTGAATTTGATGTACACTATGGGCTTCTCGTATATGGTCGTTATTATGCTGAGATATTTTCCTTCTAATTCAAGTTTGTTGATTATTTTTAAGGGTGTTGATTATTGTCAAATGCTTTTTCTGCATCAGTTGAAATGATCTTCTGGTTTTTGTTCTTCATTCTATTAATGTAGTGTATTACATTGATTGATTACCTTATTCTGAATCATGCTTATATCCCAGAAATAAATCCCACTTGGCAATGATGTATAATCCTTCTAATGTGCTGTTACATTCTATTTGCTAGTATTTTGTTGAGGAATTTTGTATTAATAATTATTGGAAATATTGGTCTGTAGTTTTCATTTCTTGTAGTGTCTTTATCTGGCTCTGTGTCAGGGCAATGCTGGCCTCATAAAATGAGTTTGGAAATTTCCCTCCTTTTCAAGTTTTTAGAAGAATTTGAGGAGGGTTGCTGTTAATTCTTTAAAAAAATTTTAATTTCAATTTTAGTTGGTTGACATACCATGTGATACTGGTTTCAGGAATAGAATTCAGTGAGTCATCACTTACATATAATACCCTGTGCTCATCACAAATGCCCTCCTAATCACCCTTCACCCATTTAGTCCATTTCCTATCCACCTCCTTCCAACAACCCTCAGTTTGCTCTCTATCATTAAGAGTCTCTTGTAGTTTGTTTCCCTCTCTTCTCTTTTTCTCTCCCTTCCTATATGTTCCTCTATTTTGTTTCTTAAATTGCACATAGGAGTGAAATCATATGATATTTGTCTTTCTCTCACTGACTTATTTAACTTAGCATAATACATTCTAGCTTGTCATTGCTAATGGCAATTTCCTTCTTTTTGATGGCTAGGTAATATTCCATTGTGTGTGTGTGTGTGTGTGTGTGTGTCTGTGTGTGTGTGTGTACATATATACAACATCTTTATTCATCAGTCAATGGACACATGGGCTCTCTCCATAATTTGGCTTTGGTTGATAGTGCTGCTATAAACATTGGGGAGCATATGCCCCTTTGAATCAGAATTTTTGTACCCTTTGGATTAATACCTAGCAGCGCAATTGCTGAATCTTAGGGTAGTTCTATTTTTAGTTTTTGAGGAACCCCCATTCTATTCTCCAGAGTGGCTGCACCAGTTTTCATTTAACCAGTAGTGCAAGAGGGTACACTTTTCTCCACATCATTGTTGACACCCATTGCTTCTTGTGCAACTTTTAAAAAGGGTAGCAGTAAGTCCTTTCTTATCAGTAAAGCATAATCTAACTGTCTCCTGTCTACAAGAAACTCAGATTACATCTGAGGACACACATGAATTGAAATTGAAAGCATAGAAAAAGATATTTCATGCTAATGGCAACCAATAGAGAGTAGAGGTGGCCATAATATACACTTGAAATCAAAAACTGTTACAAGAGACCAAGAAGGTCGCTATATAATGATAAGGGAGTCAATTCACCAAGAAGAAAAAACTATTTAGGAAAAACATCAGAGCTCCTAAATATATGAAGTAAACTGACTTTAATTGAGGTCCTGTCATAGTTGAAGTCTAGACAAAAGACTACAATTGAATGGAGAAAGAGACAACAGGACATAAATCCCACTCGGTCTTGGTATATAATTCTTTTTACACATTGTTGGATTTGATTAACTAATATTTTGTTGAGTTTTACATTCATATTCATGAGAGATATTGCTCTGTAGCTTTCTTTCTTGTAATGTCTTTATCTGGTTTTAGTATTCAGGTGGTGCTGGCCTCATAAAATATGTTCAGAAGTATTCCTTCTGTTTCTGTCATCTGAAAAAGGTTGTAGAGAATTGTTATAATTTCTTCCTTAAATGTTTGATAGAATTCACCGGTGAGCCCATTTAGCTTGATGCTTCCTATTGTGATTCAATATCTTTAACAGATATAGAACCAATCTATTGGTTCTTATGTGAGCTTTGGCACATGTGTCTCTCAAGAATTGGTCCATTTCAGGGGCGCCTGGGTGGCTTAGTCGGTTAAGCGTCCGACTTTCGCTTAGGTCATGATCTCGCGGTTCGTGGGTTCCAGCCCCGCGTTGGGATCTGTGCTGACTGCCAGCTCAGAGCCTGGACCCTGCTTCAGATTCTGTGTCTCCCTCTCTCTCTGACCCTCCCCTGCTCGCGCTGTCTCTCTCTCTCCTAGAAATAAATAAAAAACATTAAAAAAAATTTTAAGAATTGGTCCATTTCATAGAGGTTATCAAATTTGTGGGCATCAAGTTGTTCACAGTATTCCTTTATTATACATTTAATGTCCATAGGATCTGAAGTGTTGCCCTCTCTTTTATTTCTGATATTAGTCATTTGTGTTCTCTTTCTGTTTTTCTTAATTAGTCTGGCTAGAATCTTGTCACTTTTAGAGAACTTTTCAAACAATCCCCTTTTAGTTTCATTCATTTCCTCTATCAATTTCTTGTAATTTCTTCTCTAATAATAATTTCTTTTTTCCTGCTTAATACAGATTTAGTTTGCTCTTCTATTTCCAGTTTCCTAAGGTGGGAACTTAAATATTTTGTATTACATATTGTTTTTTTTTCTGATATATGCATTCACTGTCATAAGTTTCCCTTTAGGCACTACTTCCTCTGTAAAGTAAACTTACACTATTTGCAGATGACATGATACTATATATAGAAAACCCTAAAGACTCCACCAAAAAACTAGAAATAATAAATGAATTCAGTAAGGTCACAGGATACAAAATCAATATACAGAAATCTATTACATTTTTATACACTAATAATGAAATAGCAGAAAGAGAAAATAAGAAAACAATCCCATTTGCAAAAATAATAAAATACCTAGGAATAAACTTAATAAAGGATGCAAAAGACTTGTACTCTAAAAACATGGATGAAAGAAATTGAAGACTACACAAACAAATGGATAGATGTTTCATACTCATGGATTGGGAGAACAAACATTGTTAAAATGTCTATAGTACCCAAAGCACTCTACAGATTTAATGCAATCTTTATTAAATACCAATGTCGTTTTCCCCAAAACTAGAACAAATAATCCTAAAATTTGTATGGAACAACAAAATACCCTGAATAGCCAAAGAAATCTTGAAAATGAAGAACAGAGTTGGAGGTATCACAATCTCAGTTTTCAAGATATACTATAAAGCTATAGTAATCAAGACAGTATGATGCTGGCACAAAAATAGATACTCATCAATGGAAGAGAATAGACAATCCACAAATAAACCCACAATTATATGCTCAATTAATCTACAACAAAGAAGGTAAGAATATGCAATGGGAAAATGTCTCTTCCACAAACGGTGTTGAGAAAACTGATTACTATATTTTTAAATTTGTTAAAATCTTGGTGAATGTTCCAGGTCAGCTTGCAAAGAATGTGTATTGAGCTACTGATGGATAAAGTAGTCTACAAATGTCAGTTAGATCCAGTTCATTGTTGGTGGTATTGAGTTAAACTCTGTCCTTACTGATTTTCTTCCTCAATCTTCCCATTTCTGATAGAGGTGTGTTGAAGTCTCCCACTATGATGGTGGACTGCTTCCTCTCTTTGCAAATCTATTACTCTGCCTCACATAGCTTGATGCTCTGTTGTTGGAAATATGTACATTAAGGATAGTTATGCTTTCTTAGAACATTGCCCCTCCCTCATTATGTAATGCCTTATTTTTTAAGCCCTTATAACTTTCCTTATTTGAAGCCTCCCCTATCTGAAATTAATGGAACTCTTCTAGATTTTTTTTCTTTTTAATTACTGTTAGTATGGTATTGTTCTCCATCAACCTAATTTTATTTATAAGTGTCTTTACCTTTAAGGTGGGTTTCTTGTAGACAACACATAGATGGGTCTTCTTTTTTGATCCTGCATGGGCTTTAAACTGTCTCAAATTCCCTGAGCTTATTCCTGCTTCTTTTCAGAAGCCCATGGTCTCTTTCTCTCTTTAGTGTCTTCCTGTGGGACTACATTCTAACTTGGCTGAGGTGCTCACTGTTTTCACTGGCTTCCAAATTAAGCCTGGTCCCATCTAGGCTTTGAATCAGGCAAGACAAAAACCAGTACCTTTGGCAGCCCCCAGACATGCCAGGACATTGGACACAGGACCCTCTCTAGGGCACAGCCCCAGTATGAGAGGCTTCCTCTTAGTTGTACCACACTATGCCTAGCAGAATGGGGCATAGATGGGAATGCAAAGAGCCATACAATTTCCTACTGCTTTCACAAGAACCCATTCTTGGTTTGTTTTTATCTGGAAACTGTAATTTCTCAACTGGTCTCTTGAGTTCTCGTGACACTATTCAGGTTATACATAGTTGTTAACTGTTGGAAAAAGAAGATACAGAGCATTTTAGTTTGCTAACCTGATGATAACACTCAGAAATGTGTATTTTAACAAGCTTTCCAGATGAATCTGAGCACAATAATGTTGGCCAAGCAATATTTCAAATCAGCCTAAAGGAAAAGGTCTTCATCCATTTAGAAAATAGCTATTGCCCAAGATACATGGCTAATATCCATTGTATACTATAGATTTTTGGCAGAGCACCAGTAGCTATGTAACTGCTAGGGAAATGGGAGAGGTGGAGCTGGTCCTGAGTGTGTATTTATGGAGGGAGTTACAGAGCTAACCACAGCCCTGAATCCCACTGTCCATCTGAAATAACCATCTCCATTCCTGTCCTTCAGGGTAAGGGCTCCTACAGCCCCGTGTGCCTTTCTGGAGCTGCTGATATCACTCCCTAGGTCAGATTGGACACTGCCATTCTTTTTCTGTCCTCATCTCAATGAGTGACTATTTCATTTCTCTCTCCCTCAACAAGATTTCAAACACTTGGTCATGAAGCCCATGTCTTTAGGTTCCTTTGATTCTCATGGTCTTTTAGAGGCAGAATGGTCTAGTATCAGACTCAGAAGCCTGGGTTCCCATGTGACTGTCCCTTGAGAAGCAGTACAAGCTCCCTTAGTCACATTCTACCTCTGTAAAATGAGAAGGGGATTGCACCCACTTTATTGACTGGACTATCAGCATCAGGCCTGACACTGAGTAGGGCTCAGTAAAAGGGAACTAACATCACCTGCCCATAAGCAAGATTCCAGTAAACAGCAGATCAGGTTGCTTTCTAAGGCAGCAAACTCCTTCTCACTAGGAGTTCAAGCAAACACTGGCAGACCTGTCCACCTCTGCATGAGATATCCTGAAGAAATGTTTCCATTCAATTCAGAAAGGGAAGAAAATTCATGGATATGAAGAGCTGTCTCTCCTATCCTCCAACTTATCCTTAAGCCTTATGCCTTAAACTTATCCAAACACCTATTCCAAAGAGACTGCTCCCTCTGAGCATCACCTGCCTTATGCTCACACCATCTGGCCATATGGGTAGTCTACAATACTGGTAACATGGTCTATCCAGCAATCCTTTCCTATCAAGACTTTTTTCAAAAAAATTTTTTAATGTTTATTTATTTTTGAAAGAGGGCAAGAGACAGAGTACAAGCTTGGGAGGAGCAGAGAGAGAGGGAGACACAGAATCCAAAGCAGGGTCCAGGCTCTGAGATGTCAGCACAGAGCCTGACATGGGGCTTGAACTCACAAACCCAAGCGTGAGATCATGATCTGAGCCAAAGTCAGATGCCAAACCAACTGAGCCACCCAGGCACCCCTCCTATCAAGTCTTTTAAAGTTCATTACATCTCTTGACAATTCCACCAGACTGAAAATGAGAAGAGATATAAAATATCCTCTGAATGTTAAGTTCATCAGTCCACTGTCAGGGTCCCTTTGCTGTGACAGCATATGCAGCAATGTGGCAGCATATGACTGTAAATGCCCCAGATATCCAAACTATGGCAGAGCTTGGTCTCAAATGCAGCTATGGCATGGCCAGAATCTGCCACATGCACAGGAATGGCAATTCTAGTTGTGGGGCTAAGTGTCAAAGACCACTAGATGCCAGAGCAACCATATGACAGCAGCAGAAGACCAATGTGTTCTATTTGCCAGACATGGACAGGACCCACCTTGAGACCTAAGAGTCCTTGTTCACCCTTAGACAGATCAGTTACAGGTATCACAACCCAGTAGACCATTTCAGTTTCCTTGGCATTTAAAGAAGGCCTGTCTTTAGAACTCATTGTATGGTGCTGGGATGAGTATACTCAGTCCAAGTCCAATAATGGAAGGAGGTATTGATGCCACCACCTGGGCTAGACAGACCCAATCAGGCACACCAGTTCAGTCAGCTTCATCCAGGCTTATACCTTCCATGGACATCTCACATAGGATCCAAAAAGATACACCAGTAAGTTGTCACCTTCTAGCAAGGTTGCTAGCCAGAGCCAAAGAACAAAGGAGAAAGGCTTTCTAGGTAGTTAAGAATATTGCCTAAGGGAAGGGGTTAGCTGCTTGGCTGATGGGCTCCTACCACAGTATGTCTTATAGAGTTGTCACTGGCACTAGAAGGCTGTCGTCACCTGTGGACGTATCACTTTATAGTGGGATGAGCCTTTAGTAAATCAGGTTCAGGCATCCTCAGACATTCCTGGGAGCCAACTCCAGGTAGCAAAAGGTTCCCATGTGAGTCATCAAGGGAAATATAGTGGATCCCTAAAGATGAGATTCTACTTGTGTGAAGAACACTTGTCTGTGGAACCTGACTTCCTGTTCTGGAATGTTCCATTTCCACTTTTTATGAGAAATCTATTTGCCTTTCCCAGAACCTGAAGGGACCAATACAGGATGAGAATACCTGGACACAATGATGTGTGGCAGTCCTCTCTAAAGCCACTCACTCTCCACAACTACCCAATAGCAGGCTAGCATCACCATGCCATGTGGACAGGAAGTTGATGCCCCACAAGGTGACTCTGGGCAGAGGTGCCTCCATTGCCAAAGGTGTCACTCAACACATTTCCCAGTGTCATAATCCTGGATTCCACCAAGGTCCTTGGGGTTTACAGGGTCTGAGGTAGGTGGCCTGTGGGACTGCCTTTAAGACACCTGCTACCCAGGTCCCTAGACAAACATAGCAGATTTTCTGGTCCATTTGTACACTGGGCTCAACCTCAACAAAACACCTGGATGAGGCACATATTGGCTCCTATCCCTAAAAAGTCCAAGTAAGTCCCAGGCTTCCCACTTGGCCTGTGGGGGTCATAGGGGGAAAAACTTTTCCCTTCTTGTCTTTGTGCCTGCAGTCACAGAATCTGACAAGGCTGAGGTTCTGGGGGCAACAAATGGATTTAGTTCATAATCCACTGTAGAAACCCCCATTTTGGATCCATGTGAGGAGGAATTGACTTTTCAGTGTGTGAAGCCCCCAAAACATGGGGCTTTATTCATAATAGCTACTGTATCCCCTAGTTTATACATTGTGCTATTTATGGGCTCTGAAGTCTTTGTCAGAGACACATAATCTGGGCCCCATTTGGGGTCATCAATAAATATTTGTTAAATTAATTGAATTAATGGATTTAAACTGATGGTATTGACCTCCTCATCTCTAATATGTATCCCTCTTCTTACATTTAGTGTTTCAAAGTTTATATGAACATGGGACAATTTGGGAGCAGGGTGGTTCTGGACCTTTTTAAAAACCATCCCACCGTCTGCAGGAAGGATTTAAGACATGCCTGAGAGGTGCATATACTATGACTGGAGTCTAATTGCTTTCAGTTCAACACCTTTTTCTTCAATAAATATTACTTTTATTGATAAGTTAGGGCCACAATGGACAGCTTCACTGAGCAGAAGAAATAAGACAGTCCTAAGAGTCACCACAACAATCTGGGCCCTCATGGCTGAAGCACTACTGTCTGTGCCTCTTTGCTGTCACACTCAGATGACACTGTCACTCTCAGAGCTCAGCTTTCCTATTTGAAAACTGTTCTAAGGGAAAACCTGGATGGGCTGTTGACAAACTACTGGTCCCGTCACCACCCTCCCCATCCAGAATGGAGTTTCCAAGCATTCCCCATGTGAAAGTGGCAGTCTATGTGGTCTCAGAGTTTTCTAACCACTGGATCCAAGGCCCCAGAGCAGATGCTGTCAGGTGGGAGCAGTGGAGAAGGTGTGGGGGGTTGAGGAGAGGTGTGACAGGGGTACAGGAGAATCTTATTGATAATCTTGTAAATAGATACAAAGCTAATGCTCAAATGACAATAGATAGCATTGTGGCTAATCCAGTGTAAAAAGATTACCATTTCTTTTATGGCATAATTTGACAGCAGCCTAGGGCAAGTGCACTGATTTCATTAGAGTCTCCATGATCTGATTTGGAGCCTTGGCTGCACCAGTCATAAGCTGTCCCCCTCTCTGCATGTGGATAAGGCTAGCACCTATCTGCTAAGCAGGGACTGAGTGAGTTATCACATAAACTGTGTGCAGTAATAGTTCTTGGGATAGCTGCTCTCATCCTCACCGAATAGTTGCTCCAGCACTTTTAATAAATGCGTGAGTGCTGGGTGGGGAGGTCTGGCCAGGCTGTGGGTGTCATAAATGGTCCTCATTCTTGGAAAGATTGAGAGCCATTGGTCTGGATGCAGCCTCAAGGGAATCTAGAATTCCCTCCTTCTCACTTCCTTGTCTATCTCATCTATAACTTTCTTCCAATGCAGACATAAAATCTACAGAGTCCCTCCTGCTGGGAACAGCTCTCCACAACTTTGAGAATAATTGTTCCTTCTGCAAATCCAACCACATGTTTTAGGTGACTGACCATTCACCCCAGAATCCTGCTTCTTGCCAGGGTGGAGAAGTCCAATGGCAGGAATGTGATTCAAGCCCAAAGTATCAAAGTCTTGGCCTGAATTTCCATACTACAGCTCAGCTCAGAACTGCTGACACCTATGTTTCCAATCATGTGGAGATGAGCAGGGAAAGAAATCAAAGCACACATGCAGAGAAAACTGAGATGAGATGTAAGACAGGTGGTACTCCTGAGTTTCAGTCCCCAGCTCTGTATGTCTGCAAGGTCCTGACCCATACTTGCCTCCATGATTCATAAGTAACTTTCGACAAATTCTCAATTTTCTGTGTTTTACTGTATATAATTATTTTTTATTGCAAGAAGAAGAGTCTTGGGTAATACAAAATCCAATTCAATCCAGAAAATACTTGCTAAGTACTCTCTAAGCTTCATGCTTGAGATCTGGATTAAATATGTCACTTCTCAGGATGAAGAAAGACATTGGCAAGAACATAAATGAACCACAATAAGATGACAAATGAACTGTAATAACAATGAAGTCTATAAAAAAGTAGGTGATTCCACATAAAGGAACCATGGATTCTGTTGTGGGTATAAGTCAGAATAACTATTTGACAGGTACATTATGGCAGGATGGAAATTTTTGAAAAAGATAACAGCTTGGCAGAGGTAAAGTCTTTTGAAATAGCCTGATATTTGGGAAGAAAAATAGACACTTAGATGTAAATGGAGCCTATATAGGGGGTGACGATGCTGGACCGAATTTCGCTGGAATTAAAAAGAGCAAGTTCCTATATGTTGCCCTTAGAAATTAGGACTTAATTCTGTGGAAAAATAAAAAGCATCTGGTGCTGAGTGTCTGGAGGTGACAAGTGTCATCACTAGCTAGAGCCATCATCAGATAGTGAGCCACAGCCTAAACCAGCCCACCTTGAGGGCAGAAGCCAACTCCCATTCACCTTTGATTTTCTAAACTGATATTGGCAGCTGGCATTGAGCAGTTACTGAGTCAGCATTGAATAAATGACATCTCCTTCCTCTAGCTGTTGAGTGTCCCTTAATCAGTTATAGGCTCTTTAGAAATTCTTTCTGCCTCTGGCTAGGTTAGGTGTTCCCCACCCAGATCACCCCAGGGAAGCCAATTACCTCTCTATTGTCACAGTCAAGATCCTTGTCTTTCCCCTTACTGTCTGTATCTCCTTGAGAACAAAGACTGTGTCACCTTGAGATCTTAGGTGTTTCATGAGTGCTCTTTGGATGAATTGAAAAATGAGTGAATGACAGAATTAATGAATGATTGACTGACAGAATGAATGAGGTCTGGTTAGAAGCCAACCCTGGTCTTCCTGGAACTCAACCAGTGTTTTATTTCCCTTCCCATCTCTGACTTTCCCTAAACAATGCACAGCATGTGAGAGTGCTTTGCTGTCTGGGTGTGAGTGTGACCCCATTGTCCTGGGTGTGCCTTTCATCTTAACATCTTTACCTCTGACTGTGTCAGAAGGACAATGCATACGTTCATATGGATGGTGGCTCAATATAACATTAAGAATGAGCAACTTGTCTTCTCCCTTTGCAGGCTTGCTTTCCAGGGTGGTAACTGGCTCTCTTTGTAACAAAAATAGGTTAGAGTCTAAAAATTTAAAGGGGGAGAATCTATGGGACCTTATCTTCTATCCCCAAATACTAAGGCAGTATGGTGCATATGTGTGTCTGTGTGAGTGGAGAATCACAGACATTCATGTGTCTAAGAAAATCTTAAGCAACAGGAGCAGATTTCTTTAAAAGGATCTTGTAAGATTGATATCCCTAAGAACAAGTATATGAAAAACCCAGAGATAATAAATGAACCTGCTTTGTAGGGAGAATTTTTTTCACAAAGAGCTAAAAATAACTGTTTTTAATACATATAAGGTTTTGAAACAGTCCTATTGAAAGAAAAAAAAACTGTTATTAGTTTGATTCACTTAAGACTGTTGGTATTCTACCATTTTTGATCTACTAAAAACAGCAATTTCATATGGTTTAACTTAATACACAAACTATGAGTTACTGCTCAGGTGGATTCGGAAGAAGAATCAAACATTGCACATGGTTTCTAACAAAATGGGTTCAATATATGGGGTGTGAGATGGGATATTCCTATTAAGATTAATAAACTTCATAACTTCCCATTTGCATTCATAGTGAATGCTATACCATCAACTCTTCATTATTTTTCATTTTTCTAAAGTAGAACTTTAACACTATGTATCATCTGATTTGCTGAGCAGGAATTCTGAAATCTCATGATGAATGAGCACTTTAAATTTGGAATGCCAATACTCTTCAGTAGGTCTAAGATTAATGCTTTTTGCCAGACTAATAAGATTTTAGCTGAGGCTTATTTAGCCAATTTCCTCATTTTCTGACAATGAAAGTACTTTTAATGCACATGATTTGACCCACAAATTAATATCACTTTGATGCAGCAACTAAGCATTTTCTATGCCTGTTCATGCAGTCTTTTTTGAAGAAAGGACTGGTTTTGACCAAATTTTGCCTGGTATTATTGCACAGGTAAGGCTCTCCTCAGAATAATATCACTCCCACTGTTGAATTTCTGGTGACTGCACCCACAGGTACCAGCCCCCAAGGTTAAGGAAACATACTGCAGTAACAAATACATGAGAGTGAAATCAGCTCTTGAACTTGAAGTCACTTTCCAGTGACCAGACTGCATAAGACATGCATTCAACTACCAACCTCAACCTGTGGGTGGTTACCAATTACATTCAGACTTTAAGGAAACCCCCATGAAAACCTGACATCCATCATTTAAATCCTTGATGAAGAGAAGAATGACTAATGCCAATCTGATCATGAGAAAGACACAAGGCAAACTGCAAAAGGGACAGTCTCAAAACACCTGCCCAGTCTTGAAAAACATGGAACAGCTGAGAAACTGTCACAGCTAACCTTGGATTAGATCCTAGACAGAAAAGTTGAACTCCATTCGGAGTTGAAGACTTAGGTCCATGCCAAAACTGGCATATAGATGGTTATAGTAGCTTTATTCATATTTGCCAAAATATGGTAGCAACTGAGATGTCTTTCCAGAAGAGAATGAATAAATGCACTGTGATACGTCCAGATGACACAGTACTATTCTGCTGTAAAAAGAAATGAACCATCAAGCCATAAAAAGACTTGGAGGAATCTTAAAATTACAAAACTGAGTGAAAGAAGCCTATCTGAAAAATTGAATTCTACGTGATTCCAATTATATGACATTCAGGAAGGCAAAGCTAAGGAGGCAGTAAAAAGACCAGGGATACCCAGAGCCTGGAGAGAAGAAGGAGGAATCAGTGGAGCCCAGAGGATTTTTAGGGCAGTGAAATTATTCTGTATGATACTTTAGTGGTAGATTCATGTCACTATATATTTGTGAAAATCCATGATTGCACAATACCAAAAGTAAACTATAATGGAAACTATCAATTTAGGATGATAATAAGGCATCAATGTAAATTCATCAGTTGGACCAGATGTGCCACTCTGGTAGGGGTGTTTACATGTCAGTGACGTACATGTATGGGGAAGCCATGTATGGGAACTCTGTCTCTGATGAGCTTTGATGTTAACCTAAAATTGCTCCAAAAAAAAATTTATTAATCTTATTAAACTAAAAAAAAGAACATTAGGTGAGATTTAAGGAAACCTGAATAAAGTCTGGACTTAATAATAATATATCAATATTGGTTTAATCGTTTTTCTAAATGTAGCATAGTTAGGTAAGAGGTTAATGGAGGACAACTTAGGTGAGAGATGGAGCAATGCAAATCTCTTTGTAATATTTCTGTAAGTCTGAAATTATTCTAAGATTGAAAAATATTGTAATAGAATGAAAGGAATAAAAAAAGACAGAAAGGACAGGGGAATTTTTTTTAAGTATGTGTACATTAGTTCATTTCTAATAAAAATGCAAGAAGTGGCCCTCATTTAATTCTTCTCTAATTGTGTAAGGCACTGTGCTAAGCACTTTTGTCATATCTCATTTAAGCCTGGGTGGCTTAGTCGGTTAAGCATCCGACTTTTGCTTAGGTCATGATCTCACGGTTCGTGGGTTCAAGCCCCGCGTCGGGCTCTGTGCTGACAGTCAGCTCAGAGACTGGAGCCTGTTTCCAATTCTGTGTCTCCCTCTCTCTGACCCTTCCCTGCTCACGCTGTCTCTCTCTCTCTCCTAGAAATAAATAAAACATTTAAAAAATATATTTAAAAAAAAAGAATCATACAACCTTGTGAAGTAGGTACAAATCCCCCTCATTTGCAGATGAGATCATCTGACATTCCAAGTTTAAGTAGCTCATCTAGAAAGTCTCCTCTCTTGATTGTGCCTTTGTTTCTATAACTATGGAAATGGAGTCATAATAGAGATGTCATGATTTGAAGTGAAGTCACTTCACTATGTTATGATGTTACTATCAGTATCATCATCATTATCATCTAGATATTTTGAGGGACATTAGTATACTTAATATCAATTTTCTCAATTATAAAATGGGGATAATGTCTCACAGCTGATGAAAAGATAAAATGATTTTAGTTATGTGAATATATCTAAACATCATATCTCCAAAAGACACAGTCTTGGTGACATCAAGGCAATGCTCAGATTTCTGGTTGCATGAACTGTTGTGTTGGGTTTTTTGTTTGTTTGTTTTGGTTTGGTTTTTTTTTTTTTTTTTCAGTAATCCCTACAACCCAAGATGGGGCTTGACTCACAACCATGAGATCAAGAGTCGCATACTCTTTCAGCTGAGCCAGCCGGGCGCCATTCTTTGAACTGTTTTTTTATGGTTTCCTCCCTATACCATTGCTTGTATTTCCCATCTTCACTGGGGGGTTGGTTGGCCAAAGATAAATCTTTTCTCAGATCAATGAAAGACACACGACCCTTGGCTACACATGCTATTTGCTTTCCTTTTCTCAAGGGTTATTTAATCTGAATCAAAGTGTGCCCACTCTTCTGTGCCAAAATATCAAAAATGGTGAAAGCACTATCTATGGCAAGAATGATAAATAGGTTTTGTCCTTCTAGTTAGTGGCTTTCTGGAGAACTGGGTTGAGATAACTTCTGAGGCTGTCTCTGGGCTCAGCAGGAGTGCCCTGCACAGCCTATTGGCAGTCTGCCAAGACACTGGAAGACAAAATGAGGGCTCCTGGGTTGCATATTTGTCATCCTCAACTTGTGGAATAAAACCCTCAGCTTTGTATTCAAGACCTCTCTTTGACTTTGAGATCTTATCACCCACCTTCTCCTGTCACAAACCTTCTCCTTAGGCAACTAGTTTATTGACCGATCCTCAAACAGATTAGGAACAGTTCTGTCCCATGAATCTGATATGGCTTCCCTAATTAGCAAAGTCCTACCTAGCCTCAAGGAAGTCTTTCTCAAGAAGGTAACCAAGTAACCAACAGCTGTGAAATTCCAATATAGCTCATTATCTACATTTGTTCCCATTAAATGAGAACCTGTTGGAATGCAGATTAGTTGTTTTTGGTTTTGTCCACTTTTTCACCTTCTGTGGGTAACAGAAGCCCCTTTTCTTGTTGAAAACTGCCGGCCCTCTACTCCCTGTGCTTCTGGTGGGCTGTCCACCACATGTCTCTGCTTCCTGCAACAGACTCAGTGAAATGTACCAGGCATGGGCTATCAAAGTTCTCCTGGGTGTTCATATGGTTCTAGGGATGGAAGGTCATGTTCTGCTCTATGACAAATAAAAGCAATGTACCTGAGAATGAAGGTAGACAGCAGAGAGTGTACAGAAGGCAGAGAGAATGAGAAAGAGAGAGAGACAGAGAGAGATATGTGTGTAACTAACCCATTAAATCTATGTGTATCTGAACCAATCTTACTCAATTGGCCCAAATGAGCCAATAAGTGTTTTCCTTTTCTATTCTTTTTAGTGAATGAAACTGAGTTGCTCAATTCATTACTTCAACAATTCTGATGAAAACATCTACTATATGCCAGGAATTGCTGTGGATAATATGGACATGGAAGTACATAGTACAGCATGGCAGTGTCTTCTCCTCACAATGTAGAATTGACAGATCAAGCCTCAGAGCCATAAGACAATATCCAAAATACTCTGCTGGGAGATTAACCAACAACAGACGCACCATCAATTCGGGGTCTGCTATTCAGAGCTCAGGGCATTTGCCAAGGGACTTGGTCCACCTAAGACTTAGCCTCATGTCTCTACCACAAGGATCCAGGGTGCACTTTCCTCCTGGGATTTGTGTAGGAAAAAGTAAAAAGAGACTTGACATAGTAACCTAGGGGTCAGTGATCCCCTTGGTTCTGGAAGCATGGGGAGGTAGAGAGAACCTGCTGTGGACAGCCTTCTTGGGCCCCAAATCTCTCCAGTCTCCCCAGTGCACTGTAGTACAAGCACATCATTTTCTCAGTATGTGGATGTGAAATCATAGCACAGCCTCAGCCACGGTGCTGAAACACTGTACACATTAACTGGGAGTGGTAATCTACACGAAGATCCATGGAAGTATGTCTGGGGGGGGAGCATGTATAAGGATGAGAGGACCAGTGACACCAATGGAAAGGATATGACATTTGAGCTGGATCTTGAAGGATGGGCAGGTTTGTCCCCGGGAAATCAGGACTAGAAGGGCGTTCCAAGTAAGGGAAACAGCAGGATCAAAGGCCAGGAGGGAGCAAGCAAGTGCAGCAAGAATTCACGAAATGTTGGGTGGCGGGTTGACTGTGGCCAGATTGGAGGGTGTGTGTGTGTCAGTGAGTGTGTGTGTGTGCACGTGCGTGCGTGCGTGCATGTGCGTGTGTGAATGGCTGCAAGTGAGTTTTGAGAGCAGACTGAACCAACAGCAAAACAGCCACACAGCCTGGTCTCATATTGTGCCACCTGTTTTGAATACAAAAATCAAGGCAGAATTTGGGATAGGATCACAGGAAGGCTGAAGGTCAATGGGAAGCTCTTGAGGGGAAGTTCCATGTTTTCTGCTAAAGCTTAGGGACACTTCTCAGAAAAGATCTAGGGGTTCGAATGTTTCCTTCTAAATCTGTGTAGTATGCTGACCTAAAGTCTTCCTCCAGAAAGAATCTGGCTGCTTCCTAGACTCAAGATGAATTTCTCATTTTTTTTCAGGAGGCCACCTTAATTTCTTACCTACCTGGGGAACAAAACAGCTTTATCCTGCCTAAATCCAAATAATCCTAAAGTATCACATTATGAGTGCCTATTTATGGAGGTGAGGAAGTCAGTGGGGTGGTGGTCAGAACAGTAGAGATGGTTCCTAAATGAACAATTTTACAAAAGACATGGAATTTGGGGAAATAGACATGTCCTAAGAAATTCATGAAAAGACCCTATGAAACACTGAGTGCACCAGTCAACATCCATATCTCTGTGACCTTGGAGTTTTCAAAAAGGAGAATCTTGAATGAAATCCAATCACACTTGTGACTTTAGGTCTGTATATTTTTGGCCTAGACACTGTTTTTAAAAAAAAATTGTATGTCAACCCATTTTCATAAATATACCTCTTGAATTTGAGACATTCCTTAAAATTCTGACTATACTGAGAACCATACCCACTTGTTCTCCATTAGAGCTGTTGTCAGTCCTTACAGGCAGTAATTCTCTACTTTCTATAGTCTCCCACTTCCTATTGTCCTGTCCAAACACCAAACGTACTTGTTATTTATTGTCACACCTGTGCTATCGGATTCCTTATAGCTGAGTTAAAAAGAACATGAACAATTTTTTAGGCTCCAATATTCATAACTAGTGAAGCAAAAACATTCAGTGAGGTCCACATCCTCTTTGCACAAGGTAGTCTTCTTTTATACCTCAATATGAAAGTCAAAAATGTCTGATTTTAATGAATATAACTTGAAACAGCATGATATTCATTTTATGTGAATATCTCGATCCCATAAAATATTTAGCATGTAGTCCAAAATAAAGTACTGTTATTGTCAGCAACCTGTAGATGAACAAATGGAGGTTCAGAGAGATCATTACCTGGGATAAGGTCACACAGCTAAAAGAATACTATCTCCAGGATTCTACCTAGGTCATTCTGGTATGAGACTTTGCCAATAGAAGGCTAACCAAAGGGAAGTTCTTGTGTGGGACCTGAAGGTGAATATTTTCAGCAGAAATCCCCCAGACCAGGAACACACTCTCTACCAGCCTCTCAGAGTCCATGGATTCCTCTGCCCACACAGGTACTTCAGGTGCCTCCGTGAAAACGGACTCAAACTGACATGGCTTCCCTAGCCTCAGTCAACCATTCACCAAACATTTCTTGAGAGAGACAGGTAGAAAAGGTCAGACTGTCCACACACCTATGACTGTCTCCCTTTCTCATCTTCTTAAGAAGATGCCACATGCCCAGGGTGAAAATAAGATCTGGACCATTTTCTAGGCCTGTCCTTCTTGCAAATAAAATTCTGTATTTTATTTTTAAATGGAGCACTGACGATATGAATCATCCTATCATGAACTACTCCACACAAAACCCTAAGTAGGTCATAGTTTTATTTGTTGCCAGCATTTTCTGAAAAGTAGAATAATGTTAAAGGCAAGAATTGGTCAATAAAAGGTGGTATACAGGACCAAAAATATGTGATCTAACTGCCTGATCCACCTTTTCACTTGCCCACTATGGGATCTTGAGCCATTATTTATTGGTCTGAGCCTTCACTCTCACATCTGTTACATAACAGGCTCATCTTGTTTATGTAATGATCTATTTTTTAAAGCACTGATTGAGAGCTCTCTACATCCCCAGCACTATGCCACAACAGGGCTCTAGAAATCAATTAGGAACCATCCTTCCCTTCATCTTTCTAGTGTAAAAGTTGTGATAGAAATTCATCCCACCCACTCTGATTCCCTTTGCCCAGTCAAGTTGGATGACCTCCCCTCCTTCATGCCTTTCCTTAGGCTCTTGCCATACCCCAAAGCTCCCCTCACAAACCCATCGATCTCAATGTGGCCAAATCCCACACATATTGAACCATGGATCAAACATCACCTTTCATGTCACGTGTCATGTCCTACTCATGGTGTAGTCACCTGAGTCCATGTAGAACTAACGGATTAGAAATCCAGCACATGGAGCCAGAGGAGACTTTGGCAAATATCACACTTAACACCTCAGTATCTAGGAGAACTGAGGTCAGAGAAAGAGTCACTTGGTCAAAATCAAATTGGTGACAGAACTGTGGCAAACTCATGGTCAGTGCTATTTAAATCCCCCCAAATAATTGCCTCTAAGTGTTTAATACATGACACTTTCTTATTCACCTTAGTTAATTCAATATCTATCTATTGCATGGCATATAGCAGGTGCTCCATAAATGCTTATTGAAGGAGTGAGTGAGTGAGGGATGAGACCTAATTTGGCTCAGAGAATAGTGAAAGAGGTTTTTAATGTTCAAGACTCAGGTCAAGGAGAAATGTGAATAGATGGGCTGTTAGTCTAGTAATTCCAGGAGTCAGAAGGATTCTTGATCTCCCAAAGCAGGAAGGCATGTGTCAGGGTGGAGGGAGGGTCATCCTACAGCCCTGAGTTGCTGAATTACTTCCCAGCATTGACTCACCTGCTCTGTGTCAAACAGGTTCCCACCAAATTGAAACCATTAGGATCCATACCCTCACTGTGCTCTCCCCTTCCTCCTCCTGGCTGCTTAGGCGTTCTTGGTGGGGGGTCAACAGGAATTTTGGAAAGGACAAAGCAGTATAACAACCAAGGATCAATGGCTCCCTCTGGGCAAGCCCACAATATGTGCAGGGAAGCTGGCAACAAAAGTACATGGTCCTTAGCATGACTGTCATCCCAGACCAGGTTACATGCAGTTTGACAATGATGTAGCATGAAGAAGGTATTGCCAGGAAGATTGTGTGCTCCCAATTGGACCACAAATTTTCCTGTGTCCTTGCTGGTAATCCAGCTTCCTTCATGGAGTGTTTTAAATCCAAGATGATCTACTGGAGACAAATTGCTCATTCCTTGAGTCACCAGAATAACATCTATGAGCACTCAAATCATGAGCACTCAAATCATGGTCTGAGGTCCAGCCTGTATGGTGGTAGGTTTCCAGAATCCAATCTCAGATTGGTGTAATTCACTGGATTAACAGTCCCAGCTATGATTATGCAGAGCTTAATTCCTGGAGGCCTATTATCATCAAAAGGGCTCCTCCAACAAGTTCTAAAAATGCAAAACATTACTTTTCCAAGAAACAGACTACTCCACCCTTCTCTAAAAAGGTGACCCAAGTCCTAGAGACCACCCCACAGTGTCCATTATACTGAAGAAACCACCCCCACAGAGCAGTCGATTAAGGAAGAGACCACCACTACACAGCAGACTATGATCAGAGAGAATCACCCCAGAACAGACCACTGTTCCAGAGATTACTGCCACCAAATCCAACTATAAGGATAATTCAAACATTAAAGTCAAGCAGATTTTCTCTAGATAATCTATCAGATATACCAGGATATATACCAGAAGACAGTTCACTAGAGAGGCCTGAATTTACTATCATGAATCCAGGAGCACCTTCTGCAAAATCTTCAGCCTTTGATTAAAAGAACAAATAACTGTAATGAGGCAAAAGTAAATGGAGACTATTAGGAGCTGTCATGTCATTATTCCTCTGTAGACTGTAAAGCTCTCCGACTTCTCTGTTAGTTAGGAACGTTTATGCTATGGGAATATAGCAGATTTTTAAACATGATTTGCAATTTTTTTGTTTGTGTTTGAAAATTGCTATCACACCTCCTTGTGTGTGACTTTCAGAGGCTGTTTACTTCAGTACATGTTTTCCTAACCCACAAAGTTGTGTGTACATAGGCATTGAGGATGAGTCTTTGTGCTCAATCATCATAATGATGATTTCAGTGTGATACAATTTCTGCTGAATTAATAAAGAAAGTAAAGCATTTTTCAAAAAAATATAATTATGGCTGGGGCACCTGGGTGGCTCAGTCAGTTAAGCATCAGACTTCCTGTCAGGTCATGATCTCATGGGGGGTGAGTTTGAGCCCCCATCAGGCTCTGTCCTGACAGTTTGGAGCCTGGAGCTTGCTTCGGATTCTGTGTCTCCCTCTCTCTCAGCACCTCCCCTGCTTGCACTCTGTCTGTCTGTCTGTCTCTCTCAAAAATAAATAAACATTAAATTTTTAAATATATATATATAACTATGGCATTATTTGGTTGCTCTGCATATGGCTCCAAATGAATTAATAAACAGGTACCATATTTTAGTCAAAAAAGTTCTTAGGAGTGACTTCTTATTTATTTATGTCACCCCAAAAGTGACACGTTCCAGAATCCCTATCTTTATTCTTTCATGCACTGTTGAAACACTGAGGTATTTGACACTTACTGAGCTATAAAATTAGGATCCTTGACTTTAAGTGGGAAACCTGGGGATTAAGACACTTCTCAGGATCTCACAGATGATAAGAGGGGAGTCAGAATTTGAACCCAAGTTTTTAAGCCAAGTCCACATGTTGGACGAATGCCTGCCATTGACTCAAGTCAGAGTCCATTACCACCTTCAATTTGTGGAACCCTTAACCTTGGGAAGCTTATTTCTGACCTAGGTGGTAGGGTCCTGGGTGAATACAGTGTCCTGAGTTTAAGATTCCAGGGACAGAGAGGAAAGGCAGCATGGAAAACTGGAGCAAGGAGGTGGAAACTGCTGGAAGACCTCAGGTTGAACTTTATGGAAGACGTAACATTAGAGCTAGGATTTGGAAAGAGTACCTTTAGGTAAAAAAAAATGGGGAAGAATGGAGACACATTAGGTAGATGGCAGCATGTGTGAAAGCAGAGAGATGAGAAAACCCTAGAAGATGGGAGAAGTCATCCTTAGAATATGGCAGGATGCAGGGATAACACTGCTATTAGTAATTTACATCTCACTATAAAGTACCTCAAAGTATTTTAATTCAAGAGTTGAGGTGAGAGGATGATGTGCCCTCCAAGGCTTCATCACAATTCCATGAAGAACAAAAAGCGAGGGGCGCCTGGGTGGCTTAGTCGGTTAAGCGTCCGACTTTCGCTTAGGTCATGATCTTGCGGTTCGTGGGTTCGAGCCCCGCGTCGGGCTCTGTGCTGACTGCCAGCTCGGAGCCTGGAGCCTATTTCAGAGTCTGTGTCTCCCTCTCTCTCTGACCCTCCCCTGCTCACGCTGTCTCTCTCTCTCTCTCCTAGAAATAAATAAAAAAAATATTTAAAAAAAAAAAAAGAAAGAACAAAAAGCGAGGAGCAGGAGATGGTGAAAGCACTGTTCTGTAGAGTCCCTGTGGTGGCAGAGAAGATGGTAAGTGAGGTAGAAGGCTGGCCTTTTACACCCACCAGCCTACCAGGACTAACACTGAGCAACATCAGTGGCCAGTCCAGAGTGGCCTCACAGTGACATTTAAATGTCACCATCAGCATCATCAATACTAACATTTATCTCCCACTTGCCATGTGCCAGGCATTGTGCTAAGCTTTTTCCATGGAGTCTGCATGCATTCATTCATTTAACACATAATTTATTGAGCACTTACTCTGCCAGACTACTCTTTTCTAAGTGCTAGTAGTGAACAAGAGATGGATGATTTGCACCCATAAAACTACCAGTAGGGAAAGTGATAATAAACTCAGATATATACAAGTAATGAGAGGAAAAAGTAAAGGAGAAAGCAGTAAAAGCAATGGATGGTAGCCAGTATTAGATGCAATGGCAAGTAAGACCCCTACCTAGAGGTGACTTTTGAGCCTACCATGAGTGAAGTAAGGAATCAACCCAGGTGTCTCTCTAAGGTAAAGATGTTCCAAACGGAGGGAACAATCAGTGCAAATGCCCTGAAATTAATTAGTTTACTTGTTATCTAGTCTGAGCTCCTACTATATACCAGATAATGTTCTAAGAAGAGGAAATAGCAGCAAGCAAGCAAACAAACAAACGAAATCCCTCTTTTAATGGTGCTTATATTCCAATGACTGGCTCACGTTAGGCATGTTCAGAAACATCGAAGGCTGCAGAACCATTGTAGGACAGGGCCCAGGACCTAACCTTTAAACCTTACCTCCACACCACAGAGAACTGAGCCAACATCTCTGATCCTCCCCAAGCTTCTCCTAGGCACAACATAGTAAAGACATATTCCTTAAATTCTACACAGATTGTCACCCCTGTGACCCCCATCTTGCGCTCATACATCTCCGCTCCATATAGTTCAGAGATAAGAAAAGATGGTTGAACACTTCCTGGGGTCATTAAATAATAACCCTGGTCTGGTCTGGGTGATGGGAACATTGGAGAACCAACCAGAGCAGGCCTAAGGATTCGTTAAGATTTCTTTCAGTCCATAAAGGTGATGATTCTTCTATTTCACTTACGGTGTTTGGCCACTGACCAAACTGAGGGGATATTTGTTTCCAATATGGTGGAGTCACCTAGACTTAGAGTTTTGCCACTAATGCTTCCTGCCCAGCATCTCTATATAAATTATTTAACTCTTCTGAACTCCAATGAACTCATCTCAACAATGGGGACAATGAAACCCACCTTTAAGGGCTGCTGTAGGATTCACATTGGTCAATAAATCTCAAGCACCCAGCACTGTTTAACACAAGTGCTACCTAGTACTGTTTAACACAAGTAACCATCTAAAGTTCACAATACAGAACCAGATGTGGAGGGAGTTCAACATTTCCTGATGTAAACTCTTTAAGTTAATGGGATCTTCTCTTAGTCCAGAAGGGAATGTAAACCACTATATTGATAACCTACTACATTCCAACGGTGACTTTGCATCTTCTCTTATATAATTCCCCCAACAACCCTGTCTGGTAGGTGTTATCATCCTTCTTTACTAGAAGAGGAAATCGAGGCCCAGAAAATCTGAGCAACTTACCAGGGTTACAAAGACTGAAGTGGCAGTCTGTAAGTGCGACACCAGGTCTAGAGGTCCTCCAGGCCTTTTAGTGTCTGAAGCTCATGGTTTTTTCCACTTGGCGGGAGAAGAATGAAATTTGTGGTTTTAGATGTGGACTGAGCTGTGAAGTGAACAGCATGCCTCAGTCCCTTCCATGAATATATCCCTTCCCATTTCCCTACAAAGTGAAGGTTTCATAAGCTTAAGTTTCCCTTCATGGTCAAAATTCTGGTCATGTCCTATCTTGAAAGACACAACACAAACTTTGCATTAGCTTGCATACAACTTGGCATTCCGTATTTTTTCTCTGAGGACTTTCTGAATATGAAGTGAAAAGGTTAGTGTGTGTGTGTGTGTGTGTGTGTGTGTGAGTGTGTGTGCGTCCCTTAAAGAATTATTCCCCTTGACAGCAAGAGATGGGAGGCGTTCAGGTAGGTAAGAGGTTCTGAAGGATGGCATGTCTACATCTCTTAACACTGCTCAGTGTTGGAAATCTCTCTCCTCCTTTAGAAAATCACATTTCAGCACTCGTTCTATGCAGAAAACCACATCCACAGCAGTGTCAACACGTCTTACTGGCCATCCATCTATCGACTGTATTCCCCAGCCTCCCTATAAAATTGTTTTCGGCCAAACAACAATGCAGGGCTGTCATCTAGCTCTTGGTGGCTGCAGACAAACCTTGGCACACCTTGGTTTGTAGAGTGTCTCTCCAGTCCCGGACTCTGTCATCACATGGATCATGTCCTCTGTGTCTTGTATCCAAATTTCCCTCTTCTTAGAGGGACAACAATCATTGGACTGGAGTCCATCCTCATCTAGTATAACCTCATCTTACCTTGATCACATCTGTAAAGTTTCTGTTTCCAATTAAGGTCACATTCACAGGTTCCACATAGAGTTGTAGTTTTGGGGGACACTATTCAACCCAGCACAGTCACCCAAAAGCAATAGCAAATAACCAAAAAGAGAGAGTAAAAGAAATGAACTCAGAAAGTAAAAGAAATGAACAAAAATGAAAAGGGCAGACAATAAGATTTTATCAGGTGCATGCAAAATAGTGATTCGCTTCCCCTTAATTTTATATTTATCTTTATCTAAGAACACATTAGGAATCCACTGCTTCTCTCTCCATTTAGTCAAATGATTCCCATATTACACAATGAACTTACCTATGAGAACTTTTAAGAACTACTGATGTTTCAGTCCCCTCCCCAGAGATTCTGAAGTAATTGGTAGAGATGTGGAATTTTACATTTCTCCAGGTGATTTTAATGTACATCCAACGTTAAGAAACACTACCCAAATTAATTAAATCAAAATCTCTGGAGTGTACCCCAGGCAGTGGTAATTTCATTTAATTTATAGGTAGTTTTCACATGAAATCTGTTAACAAATACTAATTCAGCCTGTATATGTATTTTGTCCTTTTTATATTATTTATGATCTACTATGATGTATTAGACTAAGTCTAATGTCCTTGGAGCTCAGAGTCAGACCAAGACAATACATTTGGTGAGTGTCTAGAGATACAGAACTCTGATGGTTGAGGGGTGGAGGACAGAAGAGATTTACTGCCATTGAGTTTCTAACAAAAATATACAACCATCTATTATGCCACACTTATCAATTCTGCTTATTCAAAAGGCTCTATGATTTTCACTTGTCCCTAATATAATCTTCACCACATCCCTATGAGGTTAGCAGTTTTATTCCTTATTATAAACTACACTTTAGTAGCTTAGAGGCATGTGAGTTGTGTAACATCCAACAGATTATGAGGCTTTACACTGGAAGGGGAATTAGGTCTGCCCAATTCTATAGCTTGTAGCTTTTAATACATAAACATCACAGTCTAGCATGAGTTTGGGCACAGATTGCTTTATGCCCAACTTCAAACTCACTAGAGCAACTCTCAAGGAAATAAAGTACAAAGAAAAACCACTATATAGTTGCCTGGTATCTTTTAAATGATGAAATGCAAGTTAAATCAGTGCTACTCAAAGTGTGGCCTGAGGAGCAGACACATGTGCACCACTTGGGCAGCTTTAGAAATGCTAATTATCAGGTCCCAACCCAAACATACTGAACCGAAGTCTCTGAAAATGAGACACATAAATGTGTGTTTTAACAGCTTTACAGATGAATCTGAAGTACAATGAAGTTGGCCGAACAGTATTTTAAATCACCCTAAAAGGAAAGGTCTTGATCCACTTAAAAATTAGTATTTATCCAGAAGCTGTGGCTCAGCCCAATAAAAAACTATAGATTGCTGGCAGAGGAATCTATGCATATATAACTACTGTACAAGAAAAGGGAGAAGGAGGGAAATTCTGAGAGTGTCTCCATGGGAGGGTTTTACAGGGCTAACCACCATGCTCAAAGCCCACTCTCAGTTTGAAATGTCTGTCTCTATCCCCATATTCCTGTATATAGGTGCTCCTCCTCCATCTTGTGCCTTTCCTGAACTATCGCTATGCTTCCCCAGACCAAAGCAGTTGTTCTATTACTTCTTTGTCCTCCCTAAACAAACATTAATTTCATAACCTTCTGCCCCAGCAAGATCTCAAACACCTGTACACAAGGCTCATATCTTAAATTTCTTTGATTCCTCACCATTAGAGGCAGTATGGACAGATGCTAGTTTCAGACCACGTTTTAAATATGAATCTGCCGTGAGAAATTAACACAAAATCCTAAGTCTTGTTTCCTCTTCTGAAAAATAGAGAGACGATTGCACGCACTTCACTGGGTAGATGTGATGGTCTACATGATGTTGGGCACAGAGTAAGGCTTAATAAATATGGGCCAATACCACTTGCCCATAGTAGGCTTTCAATAAATAACAGATCAAGGTTCTCTGTGATGCAGTGAAGTCCTTATTACTGGAAATACTGGAAGATTCATAGGTTGGCTAACCTATTCATGACATATCATGAAGAAGTGTCCTCATTCAATTCAAAAAGGAAAGGGAAAGAAAGATCACAGAGGAGGAAGCAGCAGGTATCTGTCTCTCCACCCAGTCAACAATTATATTAGCAGAGTCTGCCCAGTGTACTATTACGGCATTCTGCAGTCTATTGAGAACTTGCATATTCTAGGGGATGCCTTGGACAGTAAGTTGCAATTGATTGAAGTCAACTTCCTCTCTTAGCTGGGCAGGGGTTTCCCATCTTCTACCTCAGTCTTGTGGCAGGCAGCTCTACACACGCTCATGAGCCAGTCTGCATGCAGCTTTAAGTATCAGTTGGGAAATAAGGATTCTATCCTCAAAACTATGGGTTTATGCTTTGATCACAAATTGCTGCTTCTAAGTACAGAGGTGCAAACATAGAGACACCAGCCATCATTTCACTTCTTCCCCATGGTTGCAAGGCACTGCATCTCTGGCTTATGACATGTCCATGGTGCTTAGAGAACCAGTGCCTTTTTTTCTATCTCTTCTTTTTTCTCCTGTTCTCCTTTTCAGAGCCAGACATTAAAAACTAAGACATTCAAAAGAAACTGCACATGTAAGAGGAAATTACAAAGTAATTGGGATTCCCAGTTAAAGACGCAGATTCAGAAAAGAACTGAGAAGATCTTAGATTTACACCCCAGGGTGATCTATGGCATGAAGATAGTCTACAGCATTCAAAACAACAACAATAATAAAAACAGTAAGCCCTGAGAAATGAGGATATTCTAGATTCCACAATGACCACATTATTAGATTGAACTGTCCAATATTCAACATACCAACAGCAAAAAGACATATAAAGAAACAGAATTATGTCTCATCCCAAGGCAGGGGGTGATTAAGCAACAGAAGCTGTGCCTTAGAAAGAGGAAATGACAGACATACTAGACAAAGACTTGAAACAGTTGTCTTAAAGGTGTCCAAAGAACTGAAGGAGGTTATGGAGAAAGTCAAAACAATATATGAACAAAATAGAAACATCAAAAAAAAAGTGATAGAAAACCTTTTAAAATTCCCTCAAAATTCTACAGCTTAAATATAATTGAAGTGGAAATTTCGCTGCCTAAATGTAAAGGGTGTTCCTTCTCCAGGTATTAGGTATGTGGTTTCCCTTTATAGTTACATAATCTGTTTGTCTTAATCTAGCAACTACTACATCTCCCCTTGCCAACCCATTACTCACTCACACTCAGATTTCTCATCCAGATGGGTCAAAACTATAGGGGCTGGGGTACCATAGTAGAACTTGCATTGTCCAATGCTATCACCTATTGGGCTTCACAACTGAACTGATGTAAGAGTAGTCTAGGCTTCAAAAATTCTGTCTATTGATCATAATTATCACGCTGTGTGATGCTTTATATCCAGTTACCAAAAACAGGTAGTGTAGAAGCAATGCCTTCTCCAAGTTGTCCCAATAATGGCACCTGATGATGAAAAAAGTCATGCTTCTCACACTGTAGGGTTAGTGGGGAAAAAGTTTTAAAAAGAGTACTGGTTGCATTATTAGGGTGGAATCATGGATATGAAGAGCCAATCTTCCCATACCCCTATCTCTTCTGCTTTAATTCTTTCCAAGCAACATCTTCAAAGGGAATGTTCCTTCCGAGCTCCATCTGCATTAATGCTCACACTGGCTAGATGAGTAGTCTGCAATGTTGATAACATGGTTTATCTAGCAATCTTTACTAATCATTTCTTTTAAAGTTTATTCTATTTCTTGATGATGCCACCAGCCTCAGAATTAGAAAGAACATGAAATGTCCATTGAATGTCATCTTCATTAGCTCACTGTCAGGGTCTCTTTGCTATGAATGGCATGACATCATGTGACCAGAAGTTATTCCCATATCTAAGATATATGACACAGTCTATTTCCAGGGCTACTCTGGTGTGGCCAGAATCCATCCCATGCACAAGAATGGCAACTCCTTATAGGGTTGTTAAAAGCTGAGAGATGCCAGAAGTAGCCACATGATGGCAGTAGAGGACAAATATGTTCAATTTGCTAGAAATGGACAAGGCCAACCAGAGACCTGAGTCCTGGTTCACCTTCAGGCAGACAGATCAACTACTGACAGGAACCACAGTGCTGGTAAGCCATTTCAGTCTCCTTGGCAAGAATATGGAGGCCCATCTTTGCAGCCTGTTTGCTTATGGCAGATTAGTCAATAATGGATGGAGGTACGGATGCTGCCACGTTGCTGCAGTGAGTCTCTTCCAAGTTGGCACCTTCCCATGAGCATCCACAAGGGATACAGAAAATGTCATCCAAGCTTGCAGCAGCAGCTTTCCAGAGCACTTAATTCCACAGGGGAGTGTCTGATAAAACTGTCATTGTCACCTACTAACAAGATTGCTAGCCAGAGCCTAAGAAGGGGGGACAAAGTGCTTTCCTCATAGATAAGAGTGTTGCCTAAGGGCTGTACTTTGAATTTAGCTGATTGGCTGATAGGCTTCTACCACAATAAGTCTTACAGAGTTGTCACTGGCTCTAGAGGGCTGCTGCCACCCCATGGACACATCATCTTATAGCTGGATGAGCCTTCAATAAACCAGCTCCAGGCATCCTCAGGCCTTCCTGGGAGCCATCTCCAGGTAGTGAAAGATTCCCATGTGAGTAATCAAAGGAGATACAATGGTCCCTAGAGATGAGCCACTACCTCCTTGTGTGAAGAGCATCTGTCTATGGGACCTGACTTGTTGTTCTGGAATGTTCCATTTCCATTTTGTATGAGAAATCTGTTCGCCTTCCCAGTATCTGAGGGGGCAATGCAGGATGGGAACACCTGGACACGGTGATGTCTGGCAGCCCTCCCTAAAGCCACTCGCTCTCCACAGGTGCCCAATAGTAGGCCAGCAGCAGAGCGGCAAGTGCAGCACAGCAGGGGGCCACATGGGCAGGAAGTCAGAGCCGCAAGAAGTGACTNACCTGGACACGGTGATGTCTGGCAGCCCTCCCTAAAGCCACTCGCTCTCCACAGGTGCCCAATAGTAGGCCAGCAGCAGAGCGTCAAGTGCAGCACAGCAGGGGGCCACATGGGCAGGAAGTCAGAGCCCCAAAAAGTGACTCTGGACAGAGGCGCCTCCACTGCCAGAGGNATTTGGGCCCTGGGACAGTCATTGGCCTCTTTAACAACCATCCCAGTATGTGAGAAGGGTTTAATAAATGCCTGAGAGATGTATATATCATGGATAGGGTGTAACTGCTTTGAATAAAATGTCTAAGAAAAGTGTAAGCATGAGAAACCCCTTGCTATGTGTCTAGTTGCAAATACATTCAGGTCTCTGAGTTTCAGAATGATTGTAGTTTATAAACTACAGCTAAAGAAACCCTTTGAAGAATTTCTAAAAAACCTAATTACAATATAGGTAATATACAGTGTTTTATTAGTTTCAGGTGTACAATATAGTGAATCAGCAATTCTATACATCACTCAGTGCTCATCATGATATATGTATTCCTTAATCCCCTTCATCTATTTCACTCATCTCTCACCCATTCCCCCTCTAGTAGCCATTTGTTTATTCTCTATAGCTAAAGAGTCTGGTTTTTTGGTTTGTCTCTTTTATTTCCTTTGTTCGTTTGTTTTGTTTCTTAAAGTCCACATGTGAGTGAAATCCTATGGTGTTTGTCTTTCTCTGGCTGACTTATTTCATTTAGCATAATACTCTATAGCTCCATCCAGGTCATTGCAAATGGCAAGAAATCGTCCTTTTTATGGCTGAATAATATTCCATTGTATATACATAACACATCTTCTTGATCCATTCATCAGTTCATGGACACTTAGGTTCTTTCCATGTTTTGGCTATTGTTGAGAGTGTGGCTATGAACATTGGGGTACATGTGCCCCTACACATCAACACCCCTGTATCCCTTGGGTAACTGATGGAAATGGAAAAGATAGTTCCAAGTGACATATTAGATAAAGGGCTAGTATTCTTTTTCTATTTTTTGAAATTATTTGAGTAGGCTAGGCATTTCCTCTTGTTTAAATGTTTGGTAAAATTCACCTGCAAAGTCATTTGGTCCTGGACTTTTGTTTCATCACTAGTAATCAATTTGTTCAGCTTTTCTTTTTCTTCTTGTTTCAACTTTGGAATATTATATATTTCTAGAAATTTATTCATTTCTTCTAGGTTTTATAATTTTTTGGCATTTATTTTTTTGTAGTCTCTTATAATCTTTTGTTCTTCTGGTTGTAATTTTTCTTCATTTCTGATTTTATTTACTTGAGTTTTCTCTATGTTTCCTGATGAGTCTGGCTAAAGGTTTACCAATTTTGTTTCTCTTTTCAAAGAACCAGCTCTTAATTTCATTGATATTTTCTATTGTGTGGGTTTTTTTAAATTTGTTTGTTTTTGTTTTAGTCTCTAGTTCGTTTATTTCCTTTCTGATTTTTATAATTTTCATTCTTGTACTAACTTTGGGCTTTCTTCTTTTTCTAGTTCTTTTAAGTGTAAAATTAGATTGTTTATTTGACACTTTTTTGTTTCATGAGGTAGGCCTATTTGCTATAAACATTGCTCTTAGAAGTACTTTTGCTGTGTTCCAAAGATTTTAGACAATTGTGTTTCCATTTTTAGTTTTCTCAAAGTATTTTCTTATATCCTCTCTGATTTCTTCATTGGCCCATTGGTTGTTTAGTAGCATGTTGTTTAGCTTCCAATGCTTGTGGGGTTTTGAGGTTTGGGTGTTTTGTGTGTTTTTTTAAATTGATTTCTAATTTCCCACTGTTGTGATTTTTTTTTAAAAGATGCTTGGTATGGAATCAATCTTCTTAAATTTATTGAGACTAGTTTTTTAATGTGTATTTATTTTTGAGAGGGAGCACAAGTAGAAGATTGCAGAGAGAGATGGAGACAAAAAATCCCAAGCAGGGCTGTTAGCACAGAGCCCAACACAGGGCTCAAACTCACAAACCATGAGATTATGACCTGAGCTGAAATCAAGAGTCAGATGCTTAACCAACTGAGCCATCAGGGCACCCCTTACTGAGACTAGTTTCATTGCCTAATATGTAATCTATCCTGGAGGATGTCCCACTTGAAAAGAATGTGTATTCTGCTGTTTATAAATGGAATGATCTGTATATGGCTGGTAAGTTCATCTGGTCTAATGTGTCATTCAAAATTTCTGTTTCCCTAATGATTTCCTGTCTGAATGACCTATTCATTAATGCAAGTGAGATGTTAAAATCTAATACAGTTGTTACTGTTAATTTATCTGTTTATGTATGTTAATATTTGTTTTGTATATTTTGGTACTCCTATGTTGGATGCCTAAATATTTATAATTGCTATGTTCTCTTGTTGAATTGATGTTTTTAACATTACATAATTCCTTGCTGTCTCTTATTAAAGGTTTTGTTTTAAAGTTTATTTTGTCTGATATAAGTATTGCTATCCAACTTCTTTTCACTGCATGGAATATCTTTTTCAGTCTCTTTTGCTTTCAGTTTATATGGTACCGGAGTCCAGCTCCAGCCAGGTCCAGGGGTTCCTGAAGGATGGACGGTGTCAGCAAGGGTGGGAGTGAGAGAGCCCCGAGATTCTTTCTGATCACCAGGCAGGCATCTCTGTCCAGTTGGTTTTGGTGTCTTTACTTATAGGTCAAATGTTAACATGGCATCAGAAAATGGAATTTTTACAATGATTAGTTCTCTGTGATAAGATGTTTTGGAAAATGTACAGAAACAGGTTTTACAGAAGTCTTCTTGCAGAACTACCCCAATTGTAGTGACGTTGAGTAACTAAGAAAATAACAAGGTGCTCACATTTTAATAACACTAAGATTAAGTTACAGGTTTGTAGATCCTCCTATCCGTCCTCATCACAGCTGCCAGGGTAAGGGAAGGGGTTTGTGGAATGTAGGCCTTAGGGAAGGGGCTGCTATACATCACCAGTTAGCAAAGATATATGTGGTAACTTATGTTCTGCTCTTATCTGTTCCCTCTCTCTAAGTTAGGCTCTTTGTCTCTGGGCAAGACTTGGTTTTCCAGTTATATTCTTTATGGCACCGGAGAGTCAACCATACCTTTAAAGAGTTAGCTCATTTTCAATACATAGAATAGCCTCTTCGAGTGCATTTGCCTTTGTGTCTAGTTTTATGATTTCTTGAATAGCTAGGGCATGAGAGACATTTTTGGTTAGCTGACTTACATGTTGAGCTGTATGAACCTCTAAGACTAACACAGCAGTAGAAACAGAATTGTACACATAAAGGTCAATCTTTTATGAGTAAGGGTCATTAACCTGTTCATAGATCAAGGGAAAGTATGGAGGGAAACAGGGCCTGCTAGGGACACGATGTCTGTTCCCATAATCAAAAGAAGTTCCCACAATAAGTTCCTTCACAAGGTGCAATCATCATACCAGGTCCAGAATAAGGGGACAAGTCACTCCCGATACCGAACACCAAGGTACCTTGGGGGTCGGTACTCAAGCAGAAATAATTGAGTGGGGGTGGATATTGGTGTCAACTGATTGGCAAGAGACCGTACAAACTTGCTTTAACCTCACTAGGAGCTTTCTTGACTAGTGGGCTCAGAATGGCTCCCAACAATATGGGTCTTTAGATCTGAAGTGAGTCTCTTATAAGTAGCATACAGATGTTTGGGGTTTTTTAAATCGACTTAGTCACCCTATGTCTTTTGATTAGAGCACTTAGTCTATTTACATTTAAAGTAATTATTATTTTTTAAAAATTTCTAATGTTTATTTATTTTTGAGAGAGACAGACAGAGTGCGAGCAGGGGAGGGGCAGAGAGAAAGGGAGACACAGAATCCAAAGCAGGCTCCAGGCTCTGAGCTGTCAGCACAGTGCCCAATGCAAAGCTCAGACTCACGGACCATGAGATCATGACCTGAGCCAAAGTCAAACGCTTAGACTGAGCCACCCAGGCTCCCCATTTAAAATAATTATTGATAGGTATGCACTTACTGCCATTTTGTTAATTGTTTCCTAATTGTTTTCTAATTCTTCTCTGTTCTTTTCTTTTCTTTCTCTTTTCCCTTATAATTTGATGACTTTTTTTTTTTAGTGTTGTATTTGGATTCTTTACTCTTTATTTTTTTGTGTATCTATTATAGGTTTTTGGTTTGTGATTACCCTGAGGTTCATAGACAACATCTTATGTATATAGCAATCTATATTAAGTTGATGAAGTTTGAACCCATTTTAAAACATTATATTTTTATGTGTGTGTATGTATTATGTTTATGTTCCATATTTTATGTATATGATATCATATTTTACATCTTTTCATTTTATATATCCCTTGACTAATTTTTGTAGATATAATTAATTTTACTACCTTTGTCTTTTAACCTTCACACTAGCTTTACAAATGATTAATCTACTACATATACTACATGCTTGTTTTTACCAGTGAGGTTGTTTCTTTTCATATTTTTTTTTTTACTTCCAATTATGGCCTTTTCTTTTCCACTTACAGAAGTCCCTTTAATATTTCTTATAGGGCCAGTTTAATAGTGATGAGCTCCTTTAACTTTGTCTCTCTGGCAAACTCTTTACCTCTCCTTCAATTCCAAATGATAACCTTGCCCTGGTAGAGTATTCTTGGTTGTAGGTTTTTCCCTTTCAGCACTTTGAGAATGTATCATGCCACTCCCTTCCAGCTTGCAAAGTTTCTACTGAAAAAACAACTGATAGATTTATGGGGTTTCCCTTGTACATAAAAGTTTGCTTTTCTCTTGCTGCTTTTAGGATTCTCTCTGTATCTTAAAATTTGCCATTTTAATTTTTATGTGTCTTGGTGTGGACTACTTGGGGGTTTTCCTGTTTGGAGGCTCTCAGTATCCTGGACATAGATGTCTACTTCCTTTCCCAGGGGAGGAAAGTTTCATCTATTATTTCTTCAAATAAATTGTCTGCCCTCTCTTCTTTTTCTTCTCCTCTGCAATCCCTATAATGCCAGTGTTTTTACTCTTGATGTTATATCAAAGATCCCTTAGCCTACCTTCATTTTTCATTTTCTTTTCTTTCTTCTTTGTATTTATTTTATTTTATTTTATTTTATTTTGTTTTGTTTTTTTGCTGTTCAACTTTCTTGCTCTCTACTACCCTGTTTTCCAGATCACTGATCCATTCTTCTGTATCCCGTTCTGCTATTGATGCCCTCTAGTACATTTTTCATTTTAGTTATTATATTCTTCATATTTGACTGGATTTTTCTCATGTTTTTTTCTCTTTGCTAAAGTGCTAAGTTTACTTATTCTTTTCTCAAGTCCAGTGAGTGTCTTTATAACATTACTTTGAACTCTTTACCAGGTAGACAGCTTACCCCCATTTTATTTAGCTCTTTTTCTAGGGTTTATCTTGCTCTTTCATTTGGATCATAATTCTCTGCCTCTGCATTTTGTCTGACTCTCTGAGTTTGTTACTATTTATTAAGTAGGTCAGCTTAATAAGTGGTGATCTTTGACCTTTGTGTCAAAAGTATTCTGTGGTGCCCAATAGCACAACCATCCCCTCCCGCAACCCTGATCACCACAACCAGGCATATACCCACCTCTTGTGGCTGGGCTGCGACTACCAGAGATGTGCAGGTGTGCAAGGCTGTCCTCAGTCTGGCTGTCAGCAATGATCAGCCATGACTACTGTGGGTGCATGGGTGGGAGGGCTAACCCCTGGCGCAGTAGGATGAGGCTGACCAGCTATGGCAGGCATTCTGGGGGATGGGACAGCTCTGGGCACAGCTAAGTGAGAGGCCCAGCTGTAGCAAAGTGTGACCAGGTTAATGTGAAGGTATATCACCATACTGCTCACCTTTTAATTATTCAGCCTCAACTCTACAAGTCCCAGGGAACCTTGTTTCCTTTCTGTCTCTCCTTCCTCACTAGGCCCCCGTTGCCACTGGAAACACTGCCAGGTAAGGTGGCAACCTCGAGTCTTACCAGAAGTTCAACTCCTGGATTCTTCCAGAATCCTGTCCTTAGGTGCCATCAGGCTCCATTTGGAGTTACGATGTCACTTTTCATCTTTTATCTGTCAGAGCAGAAGAAAGGCTGTACCAGGAGCTGGAGATCTGGTGCACCTGAGAGAAATGATTTCTGGGACTTTATTTTTTTAATTTTTTAAATGTTTTATTTATTTCTGAGAGAGAGAGAGAGAGAGACAGCGTGAGCAGGGGAGGGTCAGAGAGAGAGGGAGACACAGAATCCGAAACAGGCTCCAGGCTCTGAGCTGGCAGTCAGCACAGAGCCCAACGCGGGGCTCAAACCCACAAACCGTGAGATCATGACCTGAGCCAAATTCTGACGCTTAACCGACTGAGCCCCCAGGCACCCCAGTTCTGGGACTTTACAGAAGTCATTTAGGTCAGTTTGCTCATCATTAATTCAATTTAAAATAATGGCCACTCCCAATAAATAAATGAATTAATTAATTAAGAATAAAATAACAACCACTTTTGACAGTGTTGTGATAAAAGTGTCACATAGAAAGGTGTGGTGAAGGCTTTAGCAATGATATGGTGCCATGTGGGAGTGTAGTATGATCATCAATCAAGAGAAAAGAGATGGAAATATTCAAGGAGAAGGAGGAAAATCTCTTTATATCCTAATATGCTTTTCCAGGATATGATCACTACATGGCTGTGATATGGAGTCACCAATGCTCCTGAAAACTGGGAACATGGGTCCCCCAATCATACTGAGAAGGACATCAACCTAAATAGGACTGACCAGAAACATGAAAAATCTGTTATAGAACGTGGTTAGAACAAGTTTAAATCTAAGAAAAATAAATCTTTGAATTCATTCAGATGATTGCTTTAAAGAGAAACTAGGAAAAGTTTAATGACTCCTTTTATGTTTTTAAATCATTTGATGTTAACAGAAGAGGACATTATGTTACTAAATCCAACCCCACTCCCCCTTACACTGTGGGTGAAACTCTATTGTCTTTCTCTCCCTGCTGTCACACTCAGATGACACTGTCACTCTCAGAGCTCAGCTTTCCTATTGAAAACCTTGTAAGTTCTAAGGACAAACCTGGATCAGCTGGTGACAAACTACTGGTTCGTTCACCTCTTCCCCATCTGGAGCACAGTGCCCAATACTTTCCCATGTGAAGGTGGCAGCTATGTGATCTCAGAGTTTTCTAACCACTGGACCCAAGATCGCAGAGGAGGTGCTGTCAGGTAGGAGGAGTGGAGAGGCTGTGGGCTTGAGGGGAGGTATGGAAGGGGTTCAGGGGGATATTTGTGACATTCTTATAAATAGATGCACAACTCATGCTCAAATGACAACGAGAATATATAGCATTGGGATTAATTCAATGCAAAGAGATTACCAAATTTCCTTTGTGATACCTTTTGGCAACAGCCTAGAGTAAGTGCAAGGATTTTGTTAGAGTCTCCATGACCTGATTTGGAGCCCTGGCTTCACCAGTCACTCGCTGTCTGTGATCTTTTCTTCCTCTCTGCCTGTGGCTAAGGCTAGCACCTATCTGTAAGCAGGGACTGAGTGAGCATCACACAAACTGTTGTACTAATAGCTCTTGTGATAGCTGCTGTCATCCTCACCGAATTGTTGCTCCAGCACTTTTGGTAAATGTGTGAGTGCTGTGGTGGGGAGGTCTGGCCAGGCTGTGGGTATCATAAACGCTTCTCATGCCTGGGAAGATTGAGAGCCATTGATCTGGATGCAGCCTCAGGTGAATCTAGAATGTCCTCCTGCTCACTTGCTTCTCTACCTTATCCATAACTTTCTTCCAGTGCAGACCTGAAATCTATAGAGTCCCTCTCTACTGTGAACAGCTATCCACACTTTGAGAACAATTGTTCCTCCTACAAATCCCTGCAAATCCAACCACATGTTTTAGGTGACTGGGCCATTCACCCCAGAATCCTGCTCTTTGCCAGGGAGGAGGGGTCCAATGGAAGGAACATGACTCCAGTCCAACTTATCAAAGTCTCCGCCTGAGATTTCCACATTGCAGCTCAGCTCAGAGCTGCTGACACCCATGTTTCCAACCACATGGAGAAAAGCAGAAGAGAAAAAACAAAGCACACATGCAGAGAAAACTGAGAAGTGATGTGAGAACAGAGCTTCAACCCCTAACTCTGTGTGTCTAGGTGATGTTATTCATTATGTAATGTACATTCTGTATTGTGTGATGTTTTGACATCTTGAAGGACCTACAGGTTAAGGAAGAAAATGCCCCACCCAGGGCCAACTGATTCCTAAAGATAAACAACAGCTTGCCTAGGGGCACACCTCCCATATGCAAGCCAACCATTCCCTTTGTTAACTGTTACACACCGAGCCAATAGTAAGTCAGCCCATAGCTGGGTACCAGACAGCTGGCCACTCTGTTCCAAATCTCCAGAATTATTCACACTTGCCTATCCTCAACTGTTTAGTCTACTTTGCCTTTGTGTTATGTTGAAATTTTCAAAGGAAAGGGTCTTCCCTTCAAATACCTGCAATATGTGGCTCCTGGATGGTTCAGTCACTTAAGCATCTGGCTTCAGCTCAGGTCATGATCTCACAGTTCATGAGTTCAAGGCTGGCTTTGAGCCCTGCATTGAGCCGCACTATCAGTGTTGAGCCTGCTTGGAATTCTCTCTCTCTCTCTCTCTGCTCCTCTCTCAGTTCCACTTTCTCTCTCAAAATAAATAAATAGACTTTAAAAAAAAGTTACCTGCAGGGGCACTTGGGTGGCAGAGTTGGTTATGCATCCAACTCTTGATCTCAAGTCAGGTCATGATTTCACATTTTGTGAGTTCAAATCCCACATCTGGTTCTTCATTGATGGTGCACAGCCTGCTTGGAATTCTGTCTTTCCTTCTCTCCAGCACTTCCCCTTTGTGCTCAGTCTCTCATGCCCTCTCTCTTAAAATAAATAAATAAACTTAATTTAAAAAATTAAAAGAAAACAAATAAAATTCCTGCAATAAGGGCTCTGAGTAAGCTTTCTCCTCCCTCCTGATTCTGCCTCCTGACCAAAGCCATGCTTCTCCTATGGCCCATGTGGCATGCTGTGCGCCCTTCTTTTGAGAAATATTAGTAATAAATTCTTGTTTTAATGTCATTAATCTTTGCATGTTGTCACCCAATCACCTCCATATATGTAAGCACCAGGGATCTATTTTGAGACAAATAGAACAATTAGTGGATGACTCAACCATAGCACCCTGAGGACCAAGCCTCTAGATGTTTTTGGGACACCAGCTGACTCCGCTCTGCAGCCAGCTTTGCTCGGGTAGCACTGCTGGCTTGAGGTGCTGGTGCTTAATTTCCACTGCCTTGTGCTGTGTCTGCTATGTCTTTCCATAGTTTTCTAACCTAAACTGTGGCCAGATATCCACCCAGATTCTTGCTTAGCACAAGTAAGGGGTTTTAGAGGCCTCCAAGGAGGGATCAAAGTGGCTTCCAGAGCTAACTGACACAACAAAGACTGTGTGGGAGTGAGAAGCATGGAGGGGTTCCTGATGAGTGCTCTGAGGGTGCTGAGACTGACCATTTCCCCTGGTGGCACCATTAGACCACCACCAGAGGCCACCACAGAGGGCATAGGAGCCTGACACTGAGCCCAAGGGGTGCTCTCTATTTGTAACAAATGTCTTACTCTGGTGGACAAATAAGTCCCAGGTGAATAAAGTCCCCCTACGACAGTTCATCAGAGAGCAACAATGACTATCAGTCTGGTCTCCTAAGCATTGTCACCTTCTAGAGACACATCTTTGATTCCAAATTTGAACGAGTGTGTTTCCCCTGATCAATAGCTAGGTATAGGGCACCTTCTCTGTGGAAAACCATAGCTGTCTCCCAAAACTTTAAGTGTTGCTTTAAGGGCAAATCTCTTTGTTGTTGCTTGCCTTGCTGATCCTATGACTCATCCCTTGACTTGGTGTGGTATAAGGGATCACATCCTTGGACTCTGATGTCCCAAGGCTTAATAAAAAAAAAGGAAAAGAGGAAGAGTATTTGGTTCCTGCTCTTCCGGAAACACCCGAAGAGGCTTCTCACTTGGACAATGTATTTGGGTACTCCTGAGTTCTCCTGCTTACCAACACGCTAAGAGCCTCTTCTTATAACTAAATTATTGAAACTCAGGATTCTACCACCATTGCTTTCTTGTATGTAGACCTCAGCCCCTCTGAGGTTGACTGGGACCCCCTATTAAGGGAGGCTGCCAGTCACAACTGAGGCCACTCAAGACCACCATGAGCTTATAAGGTAAATACCCAAAGGGGGAAAAAAGGTCTTCCAGATAGGAGAGGGGGAAAAAAAAGTATAAAGACAATTTTAGTCTTCTGGAGACATGTCATTCTAAAAGATTCTGTTTAAGAGAAAAAGGAGGTGGTGAAAGGGATGATTAAGTTGTAGACAGACCTGCCACAGGGGGAAGCTTCTGCCTAAATCACTGGCCCCCTTCCTGTACCTTTTCCTTCCCATCAGCCAGAGACAGAATCTAAAAACTGCAGCTTTAAGCAACTAAAAGTTAAAACAGAAAAAAAACCCTAACTATAAGGAAAAAAGGTAATTAAATTAAAAATATATATGCATTATTGCAATCCCTATCAACTAGAATTCTTCACAGAACTAGAACAAACAATCCTAAAATTTGTATGGAACCAGAAAAGACCCCAAAGAGCCAAAGCAATCTTGAAAAAGAAAATCAAAGCTGGAAGCATCACAATTCGAGACTTCAAGATGTATTACAAAGCTGTAATCATCAAGATAGTATGGTACTGGCACAAAAACAGACACTCAGCCCAAAACAACAGAATAGAGAACCCAGAAATGCCCCCACAAATCAACTAATCTTTGACAAAGAGGAAAGAATATCCGATGGAACAAAGACAGTCTCTTCAGCAAATGGTGCTGGGAAAACTGGACAGCGACATGGAGAAAAATGAACCTGGACCACTTTCTTACACCAGACACAAAAATAAACTCAAAATGGATGAAAGACCTAAATCTAAGACAGGGAGTCATCAAAATTCTTGAGAAGAAAGCTGGCAAAACCTCTTTGACCTTAGCCGCAGCAACTTCTTACTCAACACATCTCTGGAGGTAAGGGACACCAAAGCAAAAATGAACTATTGGGACCTCATCAAAATAAAAATAAAAAATAAAAATCTCCTACACAGCGAAGGAAACAATCAGCAAAACTAAAAGGCAGCTGACAGAATGGGAGAACATCTTTGCAAATGACATATCAGATAAAGGGTTAGTATCCAAAATCTATAAAGAACTTATCCAATCAACATCCAAAAAACAAATAATCCAGTGAAGAAATGGGCAAAAGACATGAATAGACATTTCTCCAAAGAAGACATCCAGATGGCCAACCAACACATGAAAAAATGCTCCACATCACTCATCATCAGGGAAATACAAATCAAAACCACAATCACATGTCATCTCACACCTGTCAGAATGGCTAATATTAACTCAGACAACAACAGATGTTAGCAAGGATGCAAAGAGGATCTCTTTTGCACTGCTGGTGGGAATGCAAACTAGTGCAACCGCTCTGGAAAACAGTATGGAGGTTTCTCAAAAAATTAACAATAGAACTACCCTATGACTCTACAATTGCACTACTAGGTATCTATCCAAGGAATACAGGGGTGCTGTTATCAAAGGGCACATGCTTCCCAATGTTTATATCAGCACTATTGACAATAGCAAAGTATGGAAAGGGCCCAAATGACCACCAACAGATGAATGGATAAAGAAGATATAGTATATATCTATATCTATATCATCTATGTCTATGTCTATATCTATGCAATTAAGTATTACTCGGCAATCAAAAAGAACGAAATCTTGCCATTTGTAACTACATGGGTGGAACGAGAGCTTATTATGCTAAGCAAAATTAGTCAGAGAAATACAAATATCATATGACTTCACTCACATGAGGAATTTAAGATACAAAACAGGGGCGTCTGGGTGGCTTAGTCAGTTAAGCGTCCGACTTTCGCTTAGGTCATGATCTCGCGGTTCATGGGTTCGAGCCCCGCATCGGGCTTTGTGCTGACTGCCAGCTCAGAGCCTGGAGCCTGTTTCAGTCTGTGTCTCCCTCTCTCTCTGACCCTCCCCTGCTCACGCTGTCTCTCTCTCTCCTAGAAAGAAATAAAAATATTTTTAAAAAAATAAGATACAAAACAGATGAACATAAGGGAAAGGAAGCAAAAATTATTAAAACACGGAGTGGGACAAAATATAAGAGACTCTTAAATATAGAAACAGAGGGTTGCTGGAGGGGTAGAGGGAGGGGAGATGGGCTAAATGGGTAAGGAGCATTAAAGAATCTACTCCTGGAATCATTGTTGCACTATATGCTAACTAACTTGGATATAAATTAAAAATAAATTAACTAAAAAAATAAAAATTNAATCCACTTGTTCATGACAAAGACAGAAAAATGAAGTTGTTTTTAGAAGTAAAGTTGTTCTGATACAAAAATGAAGTAAGTTGTGTGAGGTTGTCATCGTCTTATTCATTGTTCTCGATAAGAAGTCAGTAGTGTGGCTGGTGAGGGGCCCCACTCGGGGGCCTATCAAGAAAAACACGCGAAGGGACACCTAGGTAGCTTAGTTGGTTAAGCGTCCAGCTTTAGCTCAGATCATGATCTCGCAGTTCATGAATTTGAGCCCCACATCAGACTCTGTGCTGACAGCTCAGAGCCTGGAGCCTATTTCAGATTCTGTGTCTCCCTCTTTCTGCTCTTCCCCTGACCATGCTCTGTCTCTCTCAAAAATAAATAAGCATTTAAATTTAAAAAAAAAAAACAAACACGAAGAAGCAGTTATGGCAAAGGGACATTTTATCTCAATACCAAGAGTGTATGAGGATAATCTGAGAGTGTTTGATTTGGGCATGGCTACACTTGGCTGATCTAAAAGAGCTCTCCAAAGACATGGGGCAATGAGTTCCTGCCACGGTAAAGGCCACTCTTTACCTACAGTGGCAAAAGCCTTGCAGTAGCCTGGCTCTAAGAAGAAGACCCTTTTGCCTGTCAACACGAGCACCATTGTTCCCTAGCGACTTGTTCTAGCAACAAAGAGTCTTCACTTTGCACTGGCAGTTGAATTTCTCTAATACCAACTAGTATAAAGGTACACCCCAACTAAACTTGGACTTTATTCCTTTCACCTGTCCTTGCCTGAAATGACAATGTGATTAATCAATCATTGGCTTAGAGTATGTTATTTCTTTACAGCCTATTAAAAGACATAATCTTGTATGCTTATTGGTTTATGAAATTCTTGCACGAAACCTGAGTTAAGTTATTGGCAAAAACAATCCCAGTCTCTGGAAGTTAATTTGCCTCTCAATACAAAGCAAGGGCCAGAGACTTATTTTAATTGAATAGGTGGCTCTATCTCCTTATTTGTTATAAGCAGTTGGTCCATTGCCTAAAAATGTCCCCTTTAGTGTTCTTTACACTAAAGAACTCTGGGAATCTCTTTTCTCACAAATATCCAAAATATCAATCCAAATCATGCGTCTATGTATACTAAGGCCACGATACAATGCCATGCCAGGGCACCCTGCATTCCTTCAGAGTTACAGACCTTACAAATAGTAGCCAAGACACACATGTTATTCCTCAGAACACACAATCCCAGACTCCTGGAAGACTTATTCACCAGAATGGCTATATCCTTGATAGTTCCCAGATAACCAATGTAACTGAGACACTTCTCAAACAACTGGTTTTACTATTCCAAATGAGAAAATAAACCACTAAAAGAGCTTCTATTTTGCCCCAGGCCTTAATCTATTTTAATAGATTTTCTATCTTGCCCCCATCCCCTAAGCTTTGGAGGTCAGATCAAGAGCACATATTCTTCTGAAACCCATACATCATACACTGTTCCAAAGTCCCTGTGACACAGGACTGATTTGAACCTATACTTCTACTGAATATAAAACTGGTTTAGTGCAGCTGTACACCTTCTAGAGACTGTTGGTCTTATTACTCCTGGTCTAGGTGTTTTCCTTGGTTTATAATCTAGAGGTCCAAATACCCCAATAAGCCAATTTTTCATTGGAAAATGCTTAGACCCGTATCAATTCAAGTGGGCTCCTATTTGGAAGTTACCTCTGTCCTACTTCCTAGATGCCATCACCTGGTCCAGCTCATCCCTGGAAATGACATGGCCTCAGTTGACATTACCCTACCCAAGACCTCACCTTAGACTCCAATCCAACCCCTGTACCAGAGGTAACTTCATTTAAATCTGAAATCACTGCCTCAGCGATGCCCATGGGCTGCCTATCCTAAGGAACAAATTGGACACAGGACATATTTTGCTTTTCTTCCTTTGATATTAGGAACTCTATTGTGTTTCTGAGATCACGTGTTTAGCTCATGATCCTGTTATACTCCTTGCTGTCTGCCAAAATGAACCCCATCCCCCATGACTAAAGGGAAATCTGGTAAAGGTTGCTACTATCTGTGCCATTCAAGAAATTAATGAAAATTATTGCTGTCCCCAGGAGACACCTGCCTCTTATCAGTCAATCCCCTTGACCCACTGGGTAAAGGACCACCTGCTCTTCAATGCCTTCTCCTACTATCCCGATCAGCTTAGCACCACTGCTTCCTGCCTTGGTCTCCAGTCATGACCACCATACAAGTCCTTCCCCTTACTTACACACAATCCCACTAATCCCACTAATATTTATATATACCTTACTAACTTATCAGTTCATACCCTCCAACAACATAACTGCTGGATTTACCACCCTGACCCAAAAAAATGCACCAAGATATTATTGTCAAACTTATACTTTTTGCTATCTCCCAACTCCACCAAGGTATTGTTGTTAGAGAGCTCCCAAAACTCTAGATCTATTTTTGTGGATTATTCCATATAATAGAAAACCTATTATTGGGCTGGTCTACAAGGACACCATAAACCTCTACTTGTGTTCCTCCATTTCACAATAAAATGCTTTCTTTGCTATTTCCATGATTATCACACCAAGATTTCCTTAACATGATGTCAGAATATCAGAGTATAGATATTCCCCTATATTAGAAACCATAATAAGGGCTCTGAATCAGGCATTCCCCTTTCTCGATCCTACTTTCTGATCCCACCAGATGCTTCCCTATGTGGCCCTACATGGCGTGGCATGCCCCCTTCTCTTGGGAAATGTAAGTTATAAATTCTTACAATGGCCTTAGCCTTTCCTACAGTCATTTAGTCACTCCTATAAGTTAAAATCTCAAAGGTACATTTTGCGAAAGTAGTCCTACACAACTTTCCATGAGTTATAAGAAACTTCTAATAAATTCCCAATTTGGTGTCTGTTGTTCTCAGTTTTCTTCCTATTATTACAATCAGAACAATATGATAAATGCAAAATTCAATTCGATCTAACAACTATGTACTTTCTAAGCTTCATGTTTGAACTCTAAGCTAGAGATGTCACTTCCAAGGATGATGGTGGCAAATACATAACAAGGTGACAAATCAACTATAATAATGATGAAGTCTGTAAAAAATTTTTTAAGAGAACCTGGATGAAGAAATATTGAAATCTGTTAAGGGCACAGGGAGTATGGGCCCTAGGAGAATTTGCCAGGTAGATAATGGTGGGATGGAATCTTAGGCAAAGATAGCAGTTTGGCAGAGATAATGTGTCCTGAAACAGCCTGACATATGGGGAGAAGAGTGGACAGTAAGGTATACCTGGAGCCCAGGGACATATGTATATAGTGTAGTAGGTGTTGACTTTGAAGCTGGCTGGGATCAAGAAGGGAAAGGCCACTGTCTACGGCCATACCACCCTGAACGCGCCCGATCTCGTCTGATCTCGGAAGCTAAGCAGGGTCGGGCCTGGTTAGTACTTGGATGGAAGAAGGGAAAGGCCACATATTTCAGATGGAAAATTTGGACACCATTCTATAAGCAGATAAAAAACCATCAGTGGCTTGAGGCTAGGAAGTGACAAGATGTTGCCACCATAGCAATCATCACGTAGTGAGCCAGCAACTAAGCTGGCAGTCTCAGGAGTAAGAGACATATCACATTCATCTTGCATTCCCCAGCATGACTAATATTGGAGTTTGCATAGAGTGATTACTGAGTAATGAATGATTGAATAAATACTCTTCTTTTTCCTCCAGCTCATGAGTGTATCTTAACCAGTTTCAGGCTCTTAAGAAATTCTCTCTGCCTCTGGCGAGATTAGATGTCTCCAGCCAGATCACCCCAACTGTCCCACCAATATAGCAATTACTCCTATATTTTCATGATTGATATCCTTGTCTTCCCCCCATTGTCTGCCATCTTTTTAATGAAGAGGACATGCCACTCTGAACTGGATTCCATTCAATGACAGAGAGAGCCTGGCCCTTAGGTGCTTCATGAGTGCTCTTTGGGTGAACAGAAGAATGAGGGAATGACAGAGTGAATAAATGATTGCATGGCAGAATGGATGATATCTGGTTAGACATCAGCCCTATACTTCCTAGAGCCAACCAATGTCAGCATGTGGAGTATTTGGTTCTCTGGGCATGGGTGCGATTGGTCCCAGGTGACTTACAGGCCTTTTCAGCTGTTTTCTGATGATTTTCATCTAAATATCTTCACCTCTTCATGTGACAGTAGCACCAATTCCTTTGCCCAAACTCATGGTGACTCACAGCAGTAACATAGAAAAAGGGAAGCTTGTCTTCTCCTTTTGCCAGCTTTCCAGGTGGGCAACTGGCATACTTTGGAACAAACGTCAGTTAGAGAATGAAAATTTTAAATGTAGACTCTTCTGCCCAGAGATACTGAGGTGGCAGGTGTGCATATATGTGCAAACCCACATGTGATATGTGTGTGTGCATGTATGTGTATGTGTGTGTATAGACATACAGCCATCTGTGTATTTTGGAAATGTTATCCAAAAGGATCAAACTTCTTTAAAAGATGTTTACAGTGTTTTAGAGTGATAATCTGTTTTTTAAAAAAAGAAAAGGTATGAAGAACACAAAAATGATCAATGAACTTTCTTTATATGGAAAATTTGTTATAAGACACTAAAAAAATAATTATAAGGAACATATAAAACACTGAATCAGCTCTATTACTTAAGGGAAAGCCCCTAACTATTATTATTATGTAAATCTATTAAAAATTGCTCATCCTCTGTCATTTTTACCTACCACAAACAGCACTTTCTTTTGGCTTAATTTAATACAAAACCATGAGTTGCTTTTTAGCGGGATCAAGTTTTGTACATGGGTCTCAAAATTCTATGGCAGATTTTTAGTCATTTCCATTAAAAAGTACTAAATTTAAAAGCTAATAACTTAAAACTGCCAGACACACACACACACACACACACACACACACACACACAAATGGTCCACAAAACACTCTCCATTCCTTCAGAAGGTTTTATGATGCTTTATTATCATTAACCAGTCTTTTATTATTAAACTTAAATGGTCAATTGACACAAACAGTTCCGAGACCATTCCTCCACCACTGATTAAGACTGGGTTGGCAGGTTTTGGGGATAATATTCATTTAGCCTTTTGAGTTTTCTGGGCAAAACTTGGTGACCTTGTCACCTCCAGCTACCTTCTTGTCCACTGCTTTGATGACACCCACATCAATTGTCTGTCTCATGTCACAAACAGCAAAACAGCTTCAAGGAAGATAGTCAGAGAAGCTCCTAGTACACATAGGCCTGCCGCAACCATATCAATGATGACAGCATCCCCAGATTTCAAGGACTTGGGACCATCTTCTAGCCTTTTTCCAGAATAGTGATCAATCTTATTCAGCTCAGCAAACTTGCAAGCAATGTGGGCCATGTGACCATCCAGCAAAGGTACATCTCCAGCACCGATTTGGCCTGGATGGTTCAGGATAATCACCTGAGCCATGAAGCCAGCTGCTTCCATTGGTGGGTCATTTTTGCTGTCACCAGTCACATTGCCACAATGAACATCTTTGAAAGATATAGTCTTGACACTGTGCCCAGGAAGAGCCTCACTCAAAGCTTCATGATGCATTTTAACAGACTTTACTTCAGTTGTAACATTCACTGGAACAAAGGTGGCCACCATGCCTGGTTTAAGAACACTGAAGTCTCCGCACGGGCCCACAGGGACTGTATCGATACCACCAATTTTGTAGATGACCTAGAGGGACAGACACAAAGGCTTGTCAGCTGGACGAGTTGGTGGCAGAATGCAATCCAGAGCTTTAAGCATGTGGTTCCACTGGCATTACCATCTGTATGTTGACTTTCCATCCCTTTGAACCAAGCCATGTTAGCATTTGCTCCAGCATGCTGTCACCTTTCCAACCAGAAATTGGCACAAATGCTACTGTGTCAGGGCTGTGGCCAATTTTACTAATGTACGTGCTGACTTCCAGAGGCTCAGTGGAATTCTTTTGTTAACACCAACAATACGTTGCTTTACACCCAGTGTGTAAGTCAAAAGGGCATGCCCATAGTTCTGTCCACTCTTAGAGAGACCTGCTTCAAATTCACCATCACCAGCAGTGACAATCAGGACGGCACAGTTAGCCTGAGATGTGCCTGTAATCAAGTTTTTGATAAAATCTGTGTTCTGGAGCACCCATGATGGTCACATAATACTTGCTGATCTTGAATTTCTACAGGGAGATACCAGTGGTGTTACCGTGTTCACATTCAGCTTTCAGTCTCTCCAAGACTCAGGCACACTTGAAAGAGCCCTTTCCCATCTCAGTAGCCTCCTCAAATTTTTTGAAGTTCTTTTGTTGATCCCACCACATTTGGAGATCAGATGACCAGTAGTGGTAGACTTCTCAACACTACATGTCCAATGACAATGATATTGATACGAGTCTTTTCCTTTTCCATTTTGCTTTAGATTTAGTGGTGGTTTTCATGACACCCATGCTCTGGTGGCAAACCCATTGCAAAAAAAGCTAAGATAAATAAACTTTAATAGACTTTCAATTAGCACTCATACCAAATGCTGTCCCCTATCAACTCTGTGGGGTCTTTTTTTCTTTTTCTTTCTTTCTTTCTTTCTTTTTTTTTTTTTGATGATACCAAAATGTCTATTTTTCTCTTTTTAAAAATTCAAGATAATTAACATACAGTGTTTCAGATGTACAATATAGGCTTCAACAATTCTATACATTACTTAGTGCTCATCACAGTAAGTGTACTCTTATCCCCCCTCACCTATTTCACCCATCCCTATGTCCCTGGCACCAGTTTGTTCTCTGTAGTTAAGAGTCTGGTTTTTTGTTTTTCTTTTTTTCTCTTTGTTCATTTGTTTTGTTTCTTAAATTCCACATGATGAGTGAAATCGTATGGTATTTGTCTTTCTCTGACTGACTATTTTTTACTTAGTGATGATGCTAAGTTTATATTTTTTATTTATTTTTTTACAGGGGATCTATGGATATTTATTTATCTTTATTGTAAATCTGTTTTACATATAAAAGTGCTACATAGAAAATATACATGTAGTATTTAAAGAATGATAATAAAATAATACCCGTGCTTTTTCTTTTCACGTTTAATATTATAACAGTATATTAGAATGATAATAATTTCTATCACTTAAAATCCCCCCTTTGTGCCTCTCTGATCACATTTCTTTTTCTCCTCTATTAGAGAAAACCATTGTTGTGAATATTCCTGTAGTCTTCTCTATGATTTTACCATCTATACAGATCACTTTAAAATATAGATTGTTTGATTATGCATGTTTTTGTCTTTTATGTGTTTGGAATTATATTTTTTGTGTTCCCTTGTAACTTGCTTATTTTTGTCAATAATTTTACATTTTTTTCTTCCTTAAATCGTTTATTGTCAAGTTGGTTTCCATATAACACCTGGTGCTCATCCCAACAAGTGCCCTCCTCCATGCCCATCACCCCGCTTCTGAAGTAAACCTTTAGCACTATGCATCATCTGATTTTCTGAATAGGGATTCAGAAATCCCATGACTAATGAGCACTTTAAACTGGAAATGCTAATACTGTTCAGTAGGTCTAAGATGAATGTTTTTTGCCACCGAACTAGCTTTCAGCTGATGTTGTTTAGCCAGTTTCCTCCTTTTCTGCCAATGAATAAGTTTTCAAAGCACATGATTTGACAGAGTAATATTGCTTTGATGCATCAACTTGGCATTCTGTTTAAACATGAGGTCACTTTTGGTGAAGGGACTGATTTTCTACCAAATTTGGCCTGGCATTACTGCACAGTTAAGATTCAGCTCAGAACAAAATCTCACTCAGTATGAGAATGGTGATTGCACTTACAGGTACCAGCCCCCATGTCAAAGAACCATATTACAGTACCTAACAAATGAGAGTAAAATGTAAAATCAGCTTTTGAACTTGAAGTCACCTGCCAGTGACCCGACTGCATGAGACATGCATTCAACTACCAGCCTTAATCTTTGAGTATCATTCAGACTTTATGGAACTCCCCATGGAAACTTGGAATCCATCATTTAAATCTTTGATTAAAAGAAGAATGACATAACCCCAATCATGAGAAAAACACCAGGCAAGTTCCAAAAGGGATGCAGTCTCAAAATACCTGCCCAGTCTCCTGAAAACTCTCAAGGTCGTCAGAAAAAAAGGAGCAGCTAAGAATCATCACAGATGAGAGGAACTTGAAGAGTCATGAGTGTTAACTTTCATGTGGAATCTTGGCCGAGATCATCCATTAGGAGATGAAAACTTATGTTCACATCCAAATCTCCACATGAATGTTTATAACAGCTTTATTCATAACTCCGAAAACATGTCACAAGAAACCGATATGCCCTTTAGTAGGAGGATAGATAAACTGTGGACCATCCAGACAATGGAATATTATTTAGTGCTAAAAAGAAATGAGTTATCAAGCCATGAAAAGACATGGCAGGAATTTAAAATCATATGACTGAGTGAAAGAAGCCAATCTGAAAAGAATAAATTGGTATGATTCTAACTATATGATATTTGTGAAAGGCAAAACCATGAAAACAGTAAAAAAAAAAAAAAGATTGAAGATTACCAGGTGTTGGGAGAAGAAGGGATAAATAGGTGGCACGCAGGATTTTTAGGGCAGTGAAAGTACTCTTCATGATGCCATAATTGTGGAAATATGCCATTATACATTTGTCAAAATACATAGATTGTACACCCTTGAATGTCTAGAACAAACTGAGGGCTGATAGGAGTGAGAGGAAGGGGGGTGATGGGCATGGAGGAGGGCACTTGTGGGGATGAGCACTGGGTGGTATATGGAAACCAACTTGACAATAAACTATTTAAAAAATAAAAATTAAAAAAAGAGTGAGCTATTTTGGAAAATACGGACTTTGAGTAATTATAATGTGTCAAGAAAGTTTCATCAACTATAATGATTGTACCTCCCCAGTGGAGGGTGTTGTCAAGGGCCATTAGCTGTGTCAGAGAATGACAGGGTATATGTGATAATTCTCTGGATATTTTTCTGGGAACCAAAAACTACTCTTCAAAATAGTTTATTAATGATTTTTAAAAGAATACTAGGTAAACAGTATGGAGGGCTGAACAAAATATGAAGTTCAACTAGTAATAATGTATCCATATTGGTTCAGTGGTTTTATAAATGTAGCATATAATGTAAATGATGAATGATAGAAAACATTGGGTGAGATATGGGGCAAGAGAACCAACTTTATAATTATTTGTAAGGCTAGGGCTGCCTGGGTGGCTCAGGTGGTTAAGTGTCCAACTATTGATTTCAGCTCAGGTCATCCTCTTGTGCTTCATGGGTTCAAGACCCGCAATGGGCTCTGAGCTGACAGCACGGAGCCTGCTTAGGATTCTCTCTTTCTCCCTTCTTTCTGCCCCTCCCTCGCTCACACATGTGTTCTCTCTCAACTCCTCTCTCTCTCTCTCTTTCTCTCTCACCAATAGATAAACTTTTAAAAATACCAATGATCTTGTAAGGCTAGTAATATTCTTATATTTGAAAATATGTACATTTAGAATGAGGAGAGAGAGAGAAAGTGAAAGTTTACAATTTATCAAAGTTTGGGCACATTAATTTCTTTTTAATAGGAATATTGGAAGTGGCCTCCATTTAATTCTTCTCCAGTGGTGTGCCAGACGTTTGCTCAGCCCACCTGAGCCTCAGCTCCATGACTGTACCATGAAGATCCACGTGCACTTCCTCCTAGGGTTCATGTGGGGAAAAGTCAATGAGCCTTACATATTTCCCCAGGAGTCCATGTTTGCTCCAATAATCCCCTTGGTCCTGGGAGCATGAGGAGGTGGAGGGAACCTGTTGTGGACAGCCTTGCTGGGGCCCCAAACCTCTCCAGGCTCCCCAGTGCAGTATAATGCAAGTGCATTATTTTCTCAGCATATCAAGATGTGAAATAATAGCACAGCCTCATCACGATGCTGGCACATTGTATACACTAACTGGCAATGAGTCTGTTTCTCTCCATGAACATCCATGAAAAGGTGGAGGGCACAGCAAAGGATGAAGGGACCAATGACACCAGCAGGGAGGAAATGACATTTGAGATGAATCTTGAAGGATGAGCAGGTGTGTGCCTCATAAATTAGGACTGAAAGGGCATTCCAAGTAAGGGGAACAGCAGGATCAAAAGCTGGAAGGGAGCAAGCAAGTGGACCAAGTATTCAGGAAATATTGGTAGGTAGGGGGAGGTTGAGTGTGTCCCAGATGGAGTGTGTGTGCTGTGTGTGTGTGTGTGTGTGTGTGTGTGTGTGTTTGTAAATGAGTTTGGAATGACAGGCTGAGCCAACAGGGGAACAGCTACACAGCTTGGGCTAAGATTCTCCACCTGCTTGGAATAGAACAATCAAGGCAGAAGTTGGGAGGAGATCACAGGAGGGCTAAAGGTCCATGCAAAGTCAGTGGGGGGAAGTTCCATGTTCCCTGGCAAAGTTTAGAAACAATTATCAGAAAAATATTCTGGGGTCCATGTTTCCTTATAAATATACTTCGTGTTCTGACCTACAGTCTCCTTCCAGAAAGGATCTGACTGCCACCTGAGGATCAAGACAAATTTCTTGTTTTAAAAGAGAGCATTGTGGTCTACGGCTCCCTGGGAAACAAAGCAATTTTATTTTGCCTATGTCCAAATAATCTCCCAAAATACCACATTGTGAGTGTGTGTTCATGGAGGTCATGGTTCAATGTGTTCAGCATAATGGGGATGGATCTTGGGGTGATCCTATTTTACAGGAAGCTTGGAGTTGGGGGAAACAGCCACCTCTGATGGAATTCATGAAGAAACTCTTTGAACCTCTGAGTGAACCAGTCAATATCCATATCTCTGTGACCTTGGAATTCCCAAAAAGGTGGCTCTTGAATGGAAATCAACCATAGTTATGACCTTTGGTATCTTTATACCTATGCTATCTTTGGGCCAGGATAGTGTCTTTAGAAAATGTCTTTTTAGATGCCAACCCAATTTCGTATGCACACATCTGGATGTTAATGTGTTTCTTAAAAGCACATGAAGTCTCCTTTCTTATTTTTACAAAACTATACATGAAAATAATTCATGAATCTTAAAATACTGACCCCCATGCCAACATGTTTTCAGTCAACTGATGCTGTGTGTTAACACTTAGATATCAGGAACTACCCAATTTGCCACAGACCCTACTGTTTCTATTATCCATGTCCCAAAGACAAGGGTCAGTTGGCATTTACTATCACTCTGGTGTTGTTGCTCCCTTATACCTGAGTCAAAATGAAAATAAATAATTTCTTGTGCCCAAATATCATGAAAAGTGGAGTGACAAAATGTAGCAAAGTCCATATCTTCTTTATGAAATGAGTCTCCCTCAATATGCTTATGAAAACCAAGCATGTCTGTTTTATGAAAACCAGGCAAGGTGAATACAACTTGAAACATCAATATGAGTCAGACTCGTTCTGCTTCACTTTCTGTGTGAATAGCTCAAGCCCGTAAAATATTTAGCATGTAGCCCAAAATAAAGTACTGTTACTGTCAGCAATCTGTAGATGAACAAATGGAGGTTCATTGTTTTGGGGTAAGTCCACAGAGATAAAAGAATGTATTCTGGTACGAGACCCTGCCAATAGAAGGCCAACCTGAAGGTGAATATTTTCAGCAGAAATCCCCCAGACCAGGAACACACTCTCTACCAGCCTCTCAGAGTCCATGGATTCCTCTGCCCACACAGGGACTTCAGGTTCCTCGGAGAAAACGGACTCAAACTGATATGGCTTCCCTAGCCTCAGTCAATCATTCACCAAGCATTTCTTGAGAGAGACAGGTACGGAAGTTCAGGCAATGCATTCAGGTAGCCCCAGGGCTCAATTCTGGGCTCCTCATCCTTCCAGCCCTGTGACTTTGGACAAGCCCTGAATTTTCAATACACTCCAATTTTCCAGCTATAAAATGGTAGGGATACTAGTTACCATATCTTGGGAGTGGGTGTGATGGGAATTCAGGGAGAGCTTTAGGTAAAATAGGCAGCACAGGTCTTGGAAGCTATGAGTTTTGCTATTGTTTATAACTCTCCTACAGACATTACTGCTGGGATCCCCATCCCATCAAGAAGGGTCTCTGCAAAGGCTGAGTTGTGCTCCTATCCTGGTCACTGGGGGAAAGAGAAGCACTTGGAGGAGGAAGGTATAATGCCCTGCATGTACCCCACTCTTACAGGATTACACCAGCCACTTTCCCTGCAGGAACTGGCTCCTTCCCAAGGGGTGTGGCTAGGAGGAAACAGTCTATAAAGACAGACATTGTGTGTGTTATAAAATCCCTTTCTGCCAAGGCTCCCTAAAAGAAGGACCTTCCGTGCCTGACACTGCAGTCGAGACAGCTGAGGGTCAACAAGCTCACTCTCACATCTGGGATTGCACTGGATCTGCATACCAAGAACAAGGTAAGAGCCTGTCTCTTTCAAGTGTTTCATTCTCCACCTTTTTTTCTCACGTCCCTGAGGACCTCAGGATCCTGCTATGAATCTCATCAGGGACATGTGGAGGCAGAGTCTCAATTCTCTGATAAACGAGGGGGTATTCACTTGGTGTACTTAGACCCCTGTCCATCCTTCTTTCAGGAGTCTACACACCTGTGACTGTCTCCCTCTCTCAGTCTTAAAGAGAAGCCACATTCCCAGGGTTGAAATGAGATCTCAACCATTTTCTGGGCCTGCCCCTTATACAACAAAAATCTGTATTTTATTTTAAATGGAGCACTGACAATATGAATCATCTTATCATGAAATACACCAAATGAAACCCTGAGTAGTTTATAACTTTTCTTATTTGTTGTCAATATTTTCCAAAGGACAGAGTAAAGTTGAAAGGCAAGAAGTGAGCAAAGTTGGTGGTATACAAAAGACCAAAGAGATCAGGTCTGGCTTCTTTCCCAGCCTTTTACTTGCTCACTATGGGATATTGAGCAACTTATTTGCCAAGATGAGCCTGAAATGTTACATCTGTTTCCTGGGGGTGATTTATTTTTACGTACCAGGGAGAACTATTGAGTGGATTAAACAAGGTGAGAATCAAATAGTTGTTGAGGGCATAGCACATAGTAAGTGTCAAATAGGAACACTATTTCTCTTCTCATCTCAACATTTTTTAAATGCCAACCTGATAAAATCCATGCAGTTTAGTGTAGCATTTAAGGTCATCCTATTCATTCAGTTATTTATTTTTAAAAGCATTTGGTTGAGAGCTTTCTACATGCTCAGCACTGAGCCACAACATGGCTCCAGAAATCAATTAGATATCATCCTTCCCTTCAACTTCCTAGTCTAAATGTTGTGGTTGAAATTCACCCCATCCACCTTGGTTTATTTTGTACAATCAAATTGGATAACCTCCCCTCCTTCATGCCTTTCCTTAGGCTCTTACTGCACCCCAAATACCCCCCCCCACAGAAACCTATGTATCTAAGAGTGGCTGATCTTTTTTTTTTTTTCAAATAGTTTATTGTCAAATTAGTTTCCACATAACACTCAGTGCTCATCCCCACAAGTGTCCTCCTCCATGCCCATCCCCCCTCCCCCCCACATCCATCAGTCCTCAGTTTTTGTCAGCATTCAAGAGTCTCTCATGGTTTGCCTCTCTCCCTTTCCCCCACCATTTCCCCCTTTCTTCTTCCCCTTGTTCCTCCGTCAAGTTCCTCCTAATCCTCCTATATGTGCAAACATATGGTATCTGTCTTTCTCTGCCTGAGTTATTTCACTCAGCATAACACCCTCAAGGTCCATCCATGTTGCTACACATGGCCAGATTTCATTGTTTCTCATTGCCATGTAGTATTCCATGGTATACATAAACCACATCTTCTTGATCTATTCGTCCGTTGATGGACACTTAGGCTCTTTCCACATTTTAGCTATTGTGGAGAGTGCTGCTATGAACATTGGGGTACACGTGCTCCTATGCCTCAGCATTTCTGTATCCCTTGGGTAAATTCCTAGCAGTGCTATTGCTGGGTCATAGGGGAGTTCTATGGTTAGTGTCCTGAGGAACCTCCACACTCTTTTCCAGAGGGGCTGTACCAGTTTACATACCCACCAACAGTGTAGGAGGGTGCCCGTTTCTCCACATCCTCGCCAGCATCTAGAGTTCTCTGATTTGCTCATTTTAGCCACTCTGACTGGCATGAGGTGGTATCTCAGTGTGGTTTTGATTTGTATTTCCCTGATGAGGAGGGATGCTGAGCATCGTTTCATGTGTCTGTTGGCCATAAGAGTGGCTGATCTTGAACTTTGGTTCAAACATCACCTTTCATGTCACTTTCCATGTCCTTTCTCTTTGTGTGGTCACCTGAGTCTATGTAGAACTGGGTCAGAAATCCAGCACATGGAGCCAGGCAACTCTAGCAATTATTACACCTAACACATCGATATCCAAGAGAACTGAGACCAGAGAGGAGGATGACTTGACCAGGATCAAGTTGGGAGCAGAATTGGGTCAGACTCCTTGTCAATGCTATTTAAATTCCTCAAAAAGTTGCTTCTAATCTCTTTAAGATGAACCTCCTCATTCACATTGATAAATCCAACATATAGCCTAGTACATGGTATATACTAGATGTTCCATAAATGCTTGCTTAATGAGTGAATGAAGGAGTGAGTGAGTGAGCAAATGCACGGGTAAAGGAGTAGTGAGTGGGGGCTGAGAGTTCATTTGGCTCAGAGCACAGTGAATGAAGGAAGGAAGAGTAGGTTTTTTGACATTCAAGACTCAAGTCAAGCAGAAATGTGAATAGATGGGCTGTTGGTCTAGTAATTGCAGGAGCCAGAAGGATTCTTGATCTCACTCTTAAGCAAGGAGACACATGTCAGGATGGAGGGAGAGTCGTCTGCAGCCCTGAATTGCTGAACTATTGCCGAGCGCTGATTCACCTGTTCTTGCTAAACAGGTTCCCACTACACTGAAGCCATGAGGATCCACAGCCTCACCCTGCTCTTATTCCTTCTTCTGGCTGCTCAGGTGTCATTGGTGAAGAGCAAAAAGGAAGCAAAGAATAGACGTGTCAGCAAAGGCACCACAGATAAATTGCATACTCTGGGAGAGACCCAGATTAAGCCACCCAAACACCTGACCGAAGGCAAATTTGTCACTCAAGACCATGCCAAGTGCAGATGGGTAGCAACTGAGCAAGAAAAAGGCATAGCCCTGAAAGTCGAGTGCACCCGACGAGACAACAAGTTTTCGTGTGTCTTTAAGGGCAATCCAACTTCCTGCCTAGAGTCAAACAAGAATGTCTATTGGAAACAAATTGTCAGGAACCTGCGCTCTCAGAAGGTCCTGTGTGGGGATGCCAAAACCATCCTGAAAACTAGAGTGTGCAGAAAGAAGTTTCCAGAATCCAATCTCAAGCTGGTGAACTCCACTTTGGTTTGGAACAAGAAACCCAGCCAGGAGTTAATGGAGCCCTCATCCAAGGAGCAGAGCAAATTCAGTGAAGCCTCCCTCGTGGAACTTAACAAAGCCAGAGAGTTATCCATTAAGGAACAGATAATGACCAAAGAGAACATCCCCTCTGAAGAGACCCAAACCATAGTCACCAGTGATCCCAAGTGTGCAGAGGACCCAGACTTGATAAAGCAGAAGGTAGCCCTGGACTTCTGTGGGGAATCCTGGAGCTCTGTCTGCAGATTCTTCATCACCATGGTCCAGGACGATTCCTGCTAATGAGATCAAAAGAGAACAGAGTCTTTTAGGAGGTGTTATGTAAAGCTCTCCAGCATGTGGTAAAGATCTCCGAGTAAGATGAACATTTGTGCTGTGAGAGTGCAGTAGAATATTTAAACAGATTTTATAATTTTTGTTTTCGTGTTTTGGAATTTGCTTTATATTCATTTCTTTAAATTTTATTTTCCAAGGTTGTTTACCTCAGCATATGTTTCCATGGCCCACAAAGCTATATGTATATAAGCAGTGAGGATCATTTCCTGAGCTGAACGAGCAAGAGTGATGATTTCAGTGCAATGCACTTTCTGGTGAATTAACAAAGTTAATAAAGCTCTGAGTGTTTTTCAGAAATATGTTGAACCATTTTTTGTTTCTTTATGTCTACTTTCAATGAACTTATAAATAATCTCCATATGCCAGTGGAAAAAATATCTAAGGAATGACTTTTTCTTCCCCACTCATCCTAAGTCATCCCCAAAGATGACCCATTCCAGAATCCCTATCTTTGTCCTTTCATCCATTAGTCCATGGTGTTTGATGGTTTTTCACTGTAATAATTAGGATGACTGATTTCAAGTGTGACAAATAAGGCATGGTATAATTAAAAACACAAACCAGAGTCTTGCAGATGGTAAGAGGGGAGGCAAGATTTGAATCCAGAAGGTTTGTAAAGCCAAATCCACAGCCAGAGGAATGTCCTCCACTTACTCAGGTCAGGGCTGGACATTACTTCTTGCTATATTTAGGACCCCTGGTTTTGAGGAGCTCATTTATGGCCTGGGAGAAAGAGACTTGGTTAAGTACAGTGTCCTGTGGTGAAAATTCAAATGGAAACAGGAAAAGGCAGTGTGGAAAACCAGAGAGAGGAGGTGGAAGTTGCTGGAAGAACTCTGGATGAACTTCATGGAGAAGGTATTATGGAGCTGGAATTTGGAAAGAGTATCTGTAGGTAGGAAATAGGGCAGAATGGAAGCACTTTCCACAGATGACAGTATGTGTGAAAGCAAAGAGATATAAAAATTCTAGATGTTGGGAGAAGATATGTGGCTGGAATATGGTGGGATGCAGGATGACACTATTGTTAGTCATTCACATGTTAGTAAGAAGGATCTGAAAGTGTTTTTATTCAAGAGCTGGGGAGAAAGGAAGATGTAGCTCCAGTGTCTCACCACAATTTCACTAGGAGCAAAAAGGAGCAAAAGATGGCAAAAAACACTGCACTTTAGAATCTCTGAAAATTACAAGGAGGAATGGCATGTGGAGTGAAAGAGTGGATATTTACACTCACCAAATTGAAGTGAGGATTGTCGCTACTACACTGAAGATTGTCAGTAGCCTATCCAGTGTGACAGCCTCAGAGATACATTCAAATGTCATTATTCAAATTATCAACACTAACATTTCTCTTCCACCTGCTATGTGCCAGACATTGTGCTCTTTCCATGGAGTCTGCATGCATGCATTCATTCATTCATTCCTTCAACCTGTAACTTATTACACACTGACTCTGCCAGAATCTGTTCTAGGTACTGGAGATACATCAGTCCACAGCAGGTGTATATTCTGCATCATTCCCCATGCATCTACCAGTAGGGAAAGTGATGAAAAAAATCACAAAGGTACAAGAGATAGAGAGGGAAAGTAAAGGAGGAGAAGAGGGTAACAGTGATGAAGGATACTCAGTCTTAGATGAGATGGTCAGGGGAAGGCTTCTCTGTGGAGGTCACTTTTGAGACTAGATGTGTATGAAGTGAGGAATCAAGCCTGGTAACTCTCTGGGGTAAGGATGTTCCAAGCAGAGGAAATAGTCAGTGTAAATGCCCTGAAATAAATTAGCTTATTTATTGCCTATTGTGAGTTTCTACTATATGCCGTATGCCGTTCTAGGGCTAGAAAATAGCAGCAAACAAAAAGAAAAAAAATCCTTCTTTTCATGGTGTTTATATTCCAATAACTGGCTCATGCTTGGCATGTTCAGAAATATCAAAGGTTGCAGAACCATTGTAGGGCAGAACCCAGGACCTGGTTTATGAACCTTACCCCCATTTGCAAGAGATCTGAACCAACATCCAAGTCTGTCCCAAGCTTCTCCTAGCCAGTCCATAAGAGGGACATTTTCCCTTAAAGTCTACACAGATGGTGAGCTTTCTGGATCATTTCCTCTACTCATACATCTCAGTTCCATGTAGTCCTGTTAAACACTTCCAGAGGTCATTAAAAAATAACCCTGCTCCAGCCTGAGTGACATAAACATTGGAGAACTGACCATACTAGATTCAAAGACTTTTCCAAGGTAGTTTGCAGCCCAGGAGGTGGTGGTTTTCTGGTTCACTCATGGCCTTTGGCCACAGGCAGAACTTGAACTCATCTCAACAATGGGGACAATAAAATCCACCTTTAAAGGTTGTTGTAAGACTCACATTGGTCAATAAATCTCAAGCACCTGGTGACTCACTGTGTGCACAGGAGCTGTTCAACACAAGTGAATGTCTAAAGTTCACAGCACAGGACCAGTTGTGGAGCGAGTTCAAAATGTCTTTGCCCTTTAAAAGTTAGAGTTTTTTTTTTTTCTTTGTACACAAGGGGAATGAGGAGCCACTATATTGATAGCCTAATACGTGTGAGTGGCTTTGCCTCTTCTCTTATATAATCCCCCAAAAACCCTGTCTGGTAGGTGTTTCTCATTTGCTAGATGAGGAACTTGAGGCCCAGAAAAGCTGAGCAACTGCCAGGGTCATGAAGCATGAAGTGGCAGAGCCTGTAAGTGAGAAACCCAGGTCCAGAGGTCCCCCTTTCTGTGTCTGAAGCTCATGATTTTCTTCACTTGATGGGAGAAGAATGAAATTTGTGGTTTTAGACGTGGACCAAGCTGTGAAGTGAACAGGATGCCTCAGTCACTTCCATATCCATGTCCCCTTCCATGTCCTACAAAAAGTAAGTTCCAGAAGCTAACACTTTTGTTCATGCTCAACCTTCCTGCATGGTCATATCCCAAGACAATGTTTTAAAAACACAGTAAGGGGCACCTGGATGGCCCAGTCAGTTAAGCGTCTGACTTTGGCTCAGGCTATGATCTCGCTGCTTGTGAGTTCAAGCCCCGCATTGGGCTTTGTGCTGACAGCTCAGAGCCTGGAGCCTGCTTTGGATTCTGTGTCTCTCTTTCTCTCTGCCCCTCCCAGGCTCATGCTCTGTCTCTCTGTGTCTGTCAATAATAATTAAACGTTAAAGAAAATTTTAAACACAGTAAAAAACAAGTTTAAAACATAACAAAGATTTTACATTAGCTTCCATCCAATGTGGCACTCAATATTTTCTCTCTGGAGACTTTCTGAATATGAAGTGGAGGGGCCAGTTTGTGCGTGCGTGTGTGTGTGTGTGTGTGTGTGTGCACACGCAACAGACAGGAAACTTTCAGCTAAGTAAGAGATGTTTCAAGATGGCATGTCTGCATCTCCTAAGCAGCTCAGCAATGAGATTGTCTTGTATTCCTTAAAAAAAAACCCACCTCCCAACAGAAAGAGAGCCTCTTCCCTGCCCCCAGCACTGCCTCTGTGTAGTAATCCACAACCATACCAATACTGACTTGAATTTCTGGAGTCCAGCCCATCTCACCTGGCCTCCTACCTATCCACCTCTTTCCCTAGGCTCCTTCTGGAATTGGTTTTGGCAGAACAAGGAAAGTAGGCAAAAGTGTTTGGAACTGACAAACGCAAGGATAGCCATCCTCTGTGGTGTTGGTTCTCATAATGCTACACACACAAGACTCCCCTTGAAATGTCTCTCATGGAATGAGACTTCATGAACAATGTGCAAGAAAGGACCCATCAAGAGCTCTGCTGAATGAGGGATAAGGACAAAAAGTGAAATAGAAGATTCCAGAAAAAGGGTGTTTCAGAATCTCATGAGTTTTAAGTGGGTTATCCAAGGAGAGTTTTCATCAAGGCAGTTGGATATGTGGGAAATAACACAGCAAAGGTGGTCTCTACCACAGCCACAACACTTAGGTCACAGGCCAGCAATATAATTGATCTTCAGTAATTACTGGTTTAGTGAATAAAAGAGAAGGAGAGAAATAAGCAAGGGCAAAGATTATGGGCTTCAGATTAAAAGAAACAGTTTGAGTTTCTAGTTGTGTGACCTGAGACAAGTTATTTTTTTTCTTAGTCTCAGGTTCCCTATTTATAAAATGGGTCTAAGTATCCATCCAATAGGAATTAGACATGATTTAACTAAAGTCTAAAGTGTAATCCTTATACATTAGATTTTCGCTAAGATTTGGTTATAAGTGAGTGAATGAATGAATAAATGAGTGAGTGAGTGAATAAATGATCCAAGTAGTTGAGAAAGAAGATAAGAAGGACATGTCCTAGAGAGGCTACATGAGACTTAAGAGACACAATGTTTGGGTAAATTCCTAGCAGTGCTATTTCTGGGTCATAAGGGAGTTCTATTGTTAACTTTTTGAGGAACCTCCACACTGTTTTCCAGAGGGGCTGCACCAGTTTACATTCCCACCAACAGTGTAGGAGGGTGCCCATTTCTCCACATCCTCGCCAGCATCAAGAGTTCTCTGATTTGTTCATTTTACCCACTCTGACTGGCGTGAGGTGGTATCTCAGTGTGGTTTTGATTTGCATTTCCCTGATGAGCAGGGATGCTGAGCATCGATTCATGTGTCTTTGGCCATCTGGATGTCCTCTTTGGAGAAGTGTCTGTTCATATCNGATGGGCATGGAGGAGGGCACTTGTGGGGATGAGCACTGGGTGTTATATGGAAACCAATTTGACAATAAACTATTTGTAAACAAAACAAAACAAAACAAAACAAAACAAAACAAAGACACACAATGCTTGTCAAACGGAGCCTGGTTGTTCCTTATCACCTCCCGAAGACCAGTCTCTACCTAACGGCCCTGGAGGCATCCCACACTCATGGATGGCAGCACTTTCCATGAAATAGGAGGAAGATGAAAGCAAAGCTGGTTCTTCAGGGCAACCTTTAAGACTTTCTTAACCTGCCTTTCAGTGACCCACCATGTTGCCACCCTTCATCTCCCACAGGTCTACAGCTTGAGTGCTGCAAGCCTAAGTGCACCACTTGCGGTCTGGGTCCTCTCCTGGGTGGAGGTGGGAGGGCTCTGTTCCATACGCCATGTGCACGTCAATGACTCCCACATTTACATCTTCAGCCAAACCTCTCTTCTGACCTCCTGCCTCACTCAGCATCACTGCTTGCGTCCCCACAAGGTATCGTAAACATCATACACCCAAAACATTCCGCCCATCTTCCCCCCTGCTGATTCTTGCTCTTCCATGTCTTTCCCAACTTAGTTCATGGTAATTCCATCCCTCCCATGGCTCAGGTCAGAACTGTTGCAGAGTCATACTTGACTCTTCTCACTGAGCTCATCTAATTCATCTGCCATCTCCTCCTGCAGAGGATATTCTGAAACAAAACATTTTGCCACCTAATCGCTGCCAGCATGGACCAAGCCCCAACCTGTCCTCCTGGATGATTGCAGTCGGGTTCTAATCCATTTCCCTGCTGCGGGCCTTGCCTCTTGGGGTCTGTTCTAGCACAGCAGCAGTGATATTCCTTCCAAAGTACTTGTAAGAGCACCCCACTTCTCTGCTAAAATCTATCCAGTAGCTCATCATCTCACTCAGTAAATGCCAAAAAGTGTTGCAAAGCCTTACAGAAGGCTGTAAGCCAGACCCGCACTACTTTCTGACCTAATATCCTCTGATGCTCTGTTCCAGCCACCCTGGCCTTGCTGTTCTTGGAGCTCACTCTACTCTCTTGCCTTGGGTCCTTTGCACTTGCTGTTCCCTCTATCTGGGGAACACCCTTCTTTCAGATGTCAACTCAAATGTCTCCTTGGTCTTCAATTTTGCTTTATTTTCCCGACTTCTCCACATCTAACAGGTACTATATTTACCTGTTTCACTTGCTTATTGGTTTCTTGCTGCCTCCCCTTAGAAATATAAGATCCCTGAGAGCAGACTTTGTTTTGTTACCGCTGTTCCTCTAGCATTTGCACAAACTGCGGATCTCAAAACCTGTTTAACTCTATGGTAAAACCTTGGTTTCCAAGCATAATTCATTCTGGAAACATGCTTGTAATCCAGAGCACTTGCATACCAAAAAGAATTTCCTCGTAAGAAAGAATGGAAACTCAGATGATTTATTCCACAACTCAAAAATATTCATATAAAAATGATTGCAATATTGTAACATAATACAAAATATAAAGAAAAATAAACACATTAACCTGCACTTGCCTGTGAAAACCTTTCTGACTGGTGTGAGGGAGGCAAGAGAGAGGAGGATTATTGTGTAGAACACCTTTCATTATTGCTAATGGAATCACTGCTATCTATTGGCTCAATGGAATCTTTTTCCAGGAATATATCCAATGAGACTTGCTTTTGCCTCCTTTTGAGGATTTCATGGAAATGTGACATTGCATTCTCGTTAAACAGATTCACCGCTCACACTGCCACAGCCTTATTCAGATGGTGCCTTTCTATAAAATTTTGCATGGTTGCCCACATTTTACACATCTCCCTAATCTCATTTGAAGTGGTAGAGTCCTCTCCCTTTNTAGAGTGCTTTAGGTAGTAATGACATCTTAACTATATTTATTCTTCCTATCCATGAGCATGGAATGTTTTTGCATTTCTTTGTGTCTTCTTCAATTTCCTTCATAAGTTTTCTATAGTTTTCACCTCATTTATACTTCTTGATGATTTCCTTAACTTCCACTTTAATCACCTCCTTCTTACTGCCTTTCTTTTCAACCATTTTCTGCATGGGGGCCATTGTATATCCTCTCATAGAGGCTGACTATAGTACAGTATGGATAAACTCTTGTCATTTACTGTATTTAATGTAACTGGCAATAAGGCAGCAGAGGAAAGGGTCTGTATATGCAGGCATCACCTGACCTAAAATGAAGCAAAGCATTCCTAAGCTTACTCTTGTATGGAAAAGCAAAGGACTCTCCAGAGGTGCTTTGAAGTGAGAAAAAATACACTAGTGCCAGTTGTGGGCACCTTCCAACATTCTGAAAAATCACTGATTTCTGCCAAACACTGCGGCCTGAGACTGAGTATCTGACCATGGGAGATAATCACCCACAATCCAAGGTTTTACTGTATTTTTTTAAAAAAACAATGTAACCACAAGAGAATCAAGAGACAAGATTTCTCTCTGTCAGACAGCCTTCCGCCTCAATACCCATTCCAGTGAAACATGATTGAGGTTAATGTGCTTCCCTTAATAAATCTAAGTATCCTTCTCTGGAGAATATGCTTAAGAAACTCTTATAAATTAAATGAGTCAATAAATATAAAGTAACAAATTTTCTGCTCAGAACATAGTCATTGATCAAAACTATGTTACTTGTTCTTATTTTGCCCGGATTGTTATTATTGTTAAACATCATGCCTTCCAAAGGGCATGATATTGCTCATTCTCTGGGTTCCTGACAAAGATGACAAACTCTGTATTTCTTCCAGTTTATGTGCATTTACTTATTATAAAGACCCTTTATTTGTGATCTCCATTCCACTCACTTGATTAGAGAGAGGGTTTTGATTTTAGGAAAATGTTTTGAAAGGGTAAGTGAAGGAATACATGAGTATAACGTGGACCCCAGACAATCTGATTGTTGAGAATATGAAAAAGGCCAAACAGACAGAGGGGCTGGGACAGAATGAGGGTCTGCAAAGAGACACTGGCCTAGAATCAGACAGGACGAGGGATGAGCAGACTGCCTTCTCTGAGGGGCAGGAAGCAAAGGGCCCTGTTTTCTGGAAGGTGTGCCAGTTCTGCCCTGCAGGCTCACAGTGCCTGCCAAGCTTAGTATCTCCTTCAGGTGAGTTGAGGGAGGTGGGGTGGGAGGCACAAAGGAGCTGTGCATTCATAGGCAGAGTGGCTTGGAGGTAAGAGCGTGGGCTCTGGTCACAAAGATATGGATTTGGATCCTGACTTTGCTACTTACTAGCTGTGTGACCCTGGCATGTTCTTTAACATTTCAGAGACTCTGCTTCATTAATTCAGCAAGTGGGACTGAGTGCTGGCCACTAAAGACAACAGCATAAACCGCCAGAATAGCCAGTGTTTACTGAGCATGTACTGCAAGCCAGGCACTGCTCCACGCATGGGTATTATTTCATTTAATCCTCAGAATCCCTCATGAGGAGGCACTACCTGTCTTCCTATGAAAGAGCTAAGGAAGTTAGGAAACTTGCTGAAGACCATAGTAAGTATCAGACAAGGAAGTCAAGTCTAAGCATTCTGGCTCCAGGGTCCCTTCATTTGACCACTAGAGCACTTTCAAGAAGCTGGGAGCTCCAGTGTAAACATGCCATGGGGGTGTAAGCATTGTGTAGGGCAAGGAGGTAGGGTGGGAAGTGCAATCAGCTAAGGCAGCAGGTATAGCTGAACGAGAGGGAGCAGTGGTCACAAGGTCAGAGAAGCTTTCCTTAAAAAGATGATCATGGAGGTAAGATGTTTAGGGAAAGGGGGTTACCTGGGCAAACCAAATTCACACATAGAGTGGTTCTGGTAGAGCTTGGAGAAACTCTCTCAACTGTCATCATAAAAGGACCAAAACACTGATCAACGGTCCTGGCCACACTGGGGTCTCTGATTCCATGCCCTCTCTTCTGAAGCCTAGGCTGCACAAGGAGGCAGCACACCTTTAGGTGTGGGGGTCCTAAGTGCTCTGGGGACAGACTCTCCCCTGTGGAGGACAACTCAACAACAGGAAGTTGTAGCACATCCTCAGGGCACTCAATTTATTTCACACTATGCGTTCTGCTGAAGGCCAGGGGTGGAGAGAGAAGTTTCAAGGTGAGAATGCAGCAGATGGTCCACAGGGGAACTACACACGACATGGAAGAGGTGAGTTTGCTGTTACTCAGTCGCCTTCCAGTGTTCAGAATTATGCATTTTATTTCAACTTTAAATGCAAATGAATGACTTCTTCTGGCGCTCAAAGAAAGTCCATGAAGGCAATTAAAATAATAATAATAATTTTTTAATGTTCTATTTATTTTTGAGAGAGAGAGAGAGAGAGTGGGGGAGGGGCAGAGAGAGCGGCAGACAGAGGATCCAAAGCAGGTTCTGCGTGGGGCTCGAACTTAGGAACTGTGAGCTCATGACCTGAGCCAAAGTCAGATACTCAACTGACTGAGCCACCCAGGTGCCCCAAGGGAATTTTGACTAAAATGAATTTCTACAAAGCAGGCACTGACCCCAGAACCCAACTGCCATGTACAATGTGACTCAGCAATGGCACTTGTATGCTGTCAGAACTGGCTTCCAAAGCAAGTGACACCCCTATTATGACCAGCAAGAGGGGGGTCTGCTCAGCCACAGGAGGGTTTCCAGAGCATCTAGAGTGTCTCAAGCCTGAACACCTCCTGCATCTTCTCCTATAAATATAAATGCTCTGGAGTTGTCTTTCCTGGAACTGCGCATGGCGTTTTCTCTAAGCCAAGGACTGGGAATTCCAGGGCAAGCTGAAGTTTGGCCAGGGCAGGAGTTCAAGAACACAGGTGGGCCACCCCAGAAGAGACATCACTGTTGTCCAGGAAGCTTGAGGCTGGAACCCTCAGGCCCTGGGAACCAGGCAGGGCCAGACACAGAAGCAGGTGTGAGGACCAGATAGGACAAAATGATCCTGTACTGGGTGCTGCCTGTGTACGAGGGGCTGTGATTCCCAACCCTGGCTGCAGGGGAGGATCTCCTGGGGAGCTTGAGAAAACCTCACTGCCCAGGCTGCCCCCAGACCAGTGTCATCAGGAGCACAGGGATTTTTCAAGCTCCACAGATGATTGTGATGCCCAGTTAAGGTTGAGATCTGCTCCACCCAGCACTGTGCCTCGTGCTTTCCCTGCATGATCTCATTTCATTTTCATAGCCTCCCTGTGATCAAGACTGTCATACAGATAGGGAATGGGGGGGGGCTGTTACAGGGAGGTTCATCATATGTCAGAGTCAGAAAAGGACCTGAGCCTAGAATCTTCCTCAGGCTGCCTGCCTCCAGAGCCCACGCTCACAGGTATAAATACAGGCATGAAAGCTACTACTACATAGCAGAAAGAGCAAGGACCTGGGTTTGAATCCCACTCCAGCCCCACTAGAGTCTGGGTGGGGCTTGGGGAAGTCATTGTATTCCTCTGATTCTTTCAGTTTCTTGTCTGCTGAACAGGGGGATGTCACCTATACAGAGCACCGGGGATTTAATGAGATGGTGTTTATAAAGTTTCCTATAGTCTTTCTGGCACATAATTTACTTCTTGGTTCTTTATCATTATTAGACTACAAAAATGGGTCAGCAGGTGGGACGGCAGATGTCAAGAAGAGAGCATCACTTGAAACAGGAGGCATCATGTGCTGAAGGGCAAGCAAAGGCAAAACTGAGGTCAATCCCAAGCAGGGGGACCAGAAGTCCAATAAACAGAGGCATTTAAGAGGGGAGAAGACCAGCATAGCTAGGGCTTGTGACGGAGCCACACCCGGCAGTGCCTCGTGTCATGTGCATCTTCTCACCCCCCAATTCCCGATCACAGGTGTAAGCCAAGTGTGGAAGCCATTGTGGTCACCCCTTAGCACCCACTGTCTTATTCCTTCCCTCTGTCCCCAAATTGTTCATTTTATCTTAAGCCCTGCCTGGTAAAAGTTAACAGATAATTGGCATTTGCTAGAAAGAAGCTAAAGTGTGACCCCCTTCAGCTCCTTAACCTCCTTAACACAATGAACGCATGCACACCTTTCACCCAGGGCAGTGTCCATTTGAAAAGGGCCATTAAAAAAAGTAAGGTCCCAGGGTTGGGGGAGAGTGGGGGGCACAGAAAGAATGTGCTAGTCATTTTTGCTAATTCCAAAGTAGTGCATCATAACAAGAACAACAACAAATGAACCAGAAAGTGCACACAAGTAAAGAAGAAAGAACACAGCTCCATCCATCACGAGACAACACTGATAGGGCACCTGGGTGGCTCAGTCAGTTAAGTGTCTGCCTCTTGATTCCTGCCCAGGTCATGATCTCACAGTTGGTGAGATCGAGCCCCACATTGGATGTTGGGTTCTGTGCTGACAGCATAGAGCCTGCAAGGGATTCTCTATCTCTGTCCTTCCCTGTCCCCCTACATATCTCTCTCTTGCTCTTGCTCTCTCTCTCAAAATAAATAAATAAACTTAAGAAAAGAAAAAGAGAGACAACACTGATCATACTAAGGTAAAGATCCCTCACACCCTCCCTTAGACACATGTAAAAATATTTTCATTGAATTACAATATCTCATGCTTTTATAACTTGTTTTTTTTTTTACTTAAATCGTCACAAACAAAAAATATCATGAACATCTTTGATGCTACCCTTGTTTCTGCAATATCTTTTTTAAGCTTAAAAGGCTCACGGTATATGATATATTGAAATTATGGTAGGACCTACCCACTGTTGAAAAATTAGATTGTTGCCAATTGTTTATTATAAACAATGATGTTTAAAAAAACTATCGTTAGAGGCCCCTGGGTGGCTCAGTCAGTTGAGTGTTAAACTTTTGATTTTGGCTCAGGTGATGATCCCAGGGTCATGGGATTGAGCCCCACAACTGACTCTGTGCTGAGCATGGAGGATTCTCTCTCTCTGTCTCCTCCCCCCACCACCCTCCCCTGCTTGCACTCACTAGCTCTCTCTCTCTAAAACAAACAAACAAACAAACAAACATCCTTAAAGATAAATCTTCTTTTACATTGTCCTTAAAGATAAATCTTTTTTTACATTGAGGAACTTGTTTTCTTTAGGATAAATTCCTAGAAAGTAGACTGCAATGCCCATGATTTGGGTTTTGAAAGATATTTTTTATTATTGAAAAACTCAAACATTCACAAGTAAAAAGATGGGTGTAACAAACGTCTAAGTATCCTTCACCCAGTTGAAACAACTATCAACCTGTGGCAAATCTCATTTGATCTATACGATGTCCCAATTATTTTCCCCCCTGGATTGTTTAGAAGCTGATGACAGACATACATCCTTTCATTCATAAATATTTCAACACATATCTCTTAAAGGTAGGGCAAGAGCAAGCACATTTTTAAAGCTCTTGGAACATATTGCCAAATCACCTCCCAAAAAAATTTTGCAACTGTTTCCATTCCCACCAACAGTATAAGAACATGGCCATTTCTCCTCACTTCTGTCAATTCTGGGTGGACTGGTTCAGTGTCCAGTTAAGGGGTGGAGTGGCAGGAATCAGACACACAAAACTAAAACAGATAATTCAACAGAGGTGATTTAGAATGGACAATCAGTTACAAAGATATTGGAAAAGCTAAAAGGACAAACAAGGCAGAGTGAGCCCAGGAGCCAGGGCACCCATCTGGAGCTGGGACCCTGGAGGAAGGAATCTGCTGGGGGAACTAGCATCAGTGCCTACTGGGAATGACAGCAAAAACAGACAGCAAGGGGAGAGAGAACAGTGTCCTGGCTTCTTCCCTCTCTCTGCTCCACTGGACAATCCTAAAAGAGCCAATGGGCAAGGGAGTCTGGGAGATGAGTTTGCTTCAGCCCCCCACACCTTCGCTTCTCTTACGTTGGAGAGAATGTACATTGTATAATCGATTTTGAGGGGAATTTGTCAGTATTTCTCAAAATTTTAAAATCATAAGCCATTTAGCTTAATAATTTCCGTTTCAGAGATTTACGCTACATATACTTGCATGTGACAACACTGTGTGTGTGTGGATGTTTGTGCAGCATTGTTTATAGTAGCATAACACCGGAAACAATGGACATATCCATAGGCACAGTTTAAAAACACGAATGAGTTAGCTGGAATGATTTCTAAGAGATGCAGCTAAAGAAATAAATGTTTAAAAAAAACAACATGCCTCTAGTGGGGATGAGCACTGGGTGTTATGTGGAAACTAGTTAGACAATAAACTATTTGTAAAAAAGAATAAAAAAAGAAAAAAACATGCCTATAATGCTTCCATAGGTTTATAAATAATACGTGTGTAAAATATTTCTCAAATTGTATCCAATTGTTTCTCAAATCACTAGCAGCAGAGAGGAAGTAGGTCATTGGAATAAGAGAGAAGTCTCTTAACACTCTGTACTTTAAAATTCATTCACTGTGCTTTGTATTAATCTAAACTACATGAAATTGTCAACATTCTGTCATTTCTGACCCACAAAACAGCAATTTCATATGGTTTATGGTACTATTTCTTTATGAATAAAAGAAGTAATTAATTTCTAAGTGGTCAGGAAGAGCTATTATATTGGAATGTGAATTTGGAGCTGATATTTTCAGTAAGAGGGGAAAGTGACCAGTGATATGTCACCCCACCCAGAATCAAGGTGATTTCTTGTCTTTCAGAGTTACGTTAAAATCCAGGCAACATCCCATGAGCTCAATTCTTTCAGAAGAGTATATAAGAATGCCTTCTTGATTCTTAAGACTATATGGGCTTTTAAATCCACTTAAAATGAAGGAGAACTGAGAGGTAGGCTGGTCTCCTTTCCTGTCAGCTCCACACCCTGCCAAAGACTCAAAACAAACCCAAACTAGAAAGCCAAATATTCCTCCACCATTGTTTGAGGATATTGGGAGCCATCTGTTCCCAGGGTTTATGTACATTTTTTTTTTCACTTGGAGAGATAAAAAGAAACTTAAGCAATCTTGACAGCTTCTGATGAAAGACAACCCAAGGCTCTTCACATTCTAGAGCCTACTTGGAGGGCCTCCCACAGATGACTAGGAGCATCTCATAAGGGCAGGTGTTGCAGCTGGGACACCACAGCCCTGAGGCTGTAACTATAACATTAGGAAAAGCTGGAGACAACCGAAAGCCTTAGCACATTACCTCATAACATCTCCCTCAGGAAGGTGAGGTATCTTGTGCCTACTTTACAGGGGAGAAAAATGAGGTTTCAGTAAGTCCAATAACCTAGAACCTAGGTCTGTCTTACTCCAAAGCTCCTCCTCCCAATTGTCACCCTGGATGTGACAAATGTCGAAGATGCTAGCTGGTGACAGATGAGACCAGCTGGGAGAGCAGCTGCTGGGCAGGGGCATGGGCCACTCGGAGACGGGGAAGGGTGGCAGGCAGCACATCTGGTCAGGTCACTCCTTTGCTTCAAACTCCTCAGTGGCTCCCCATCGCCTTCAGAATAGAATCCAAATGTAGCACAGCATGCAGGAGGAGCGTGGCCCCACCTGCTCTCCAAGTGTCCCCTCTTCCCACAACTTTCAGCTCTTGCTAGATAATCGTCCAGCAAAATCCAACCACTTTCCCTTTCCAAAATGCCCTGTGCCCTCTTAAGCAAACTGCCTTTGTCCACTGTACATGCTTGTTTCCACCTGGAGAAGCCTCGCCCCACATTGTGCATGTGGCCAACTGTAAGACTCCTTTACTAATGCTGCTCCCCACCCTGGGCTCCCTTCCCATCCCCAGATGAGCCGGGATTCCTTTTCTTGGTTTCTACTGCAGTTGTGCTTCCTTCAAGTATGGCATCCCTCCTTTCCCCCTCTCTCTCTTTACCTTTCCCTTCTTTCCATCTTTTATTCCTTCTTTCTTTCAACACTTTTTCATTGAGCACCCACTCTCTATACCAATTATTAAATCGCATTTGGGCGATGAAACTTAACTAAGAAAAAATCTTTTTCTTCATAGAGCTTATTGTCAAGAGTAAGAGGCAGACATCAGCTAAAAGCTCACAGTTACCAGACATTGATATGTGTCCAGCATTGTATTATGCATTCAGCGTGTGTTACTTCACTTAACCAACACTGCAATCCTATGAGGTAGGGACTTTTGTTTTTCAGAGGGGAAAATTGAGGTAGGATCAGTGTTTGAACCCAAGCCATCTGTCATTAAATTCAGTACTCTTAAGTGTCAAGGTAAAAGAAGAGTTTAATAAGAAGGTGATAAGATGACATGATACTCTACATGGAAAATATGAAAGACTCCATCGAAAGACTGCTAGAACTGACACATGAATTCAGCAAAGTCGCAGGGTACAAAATCAATGTACAGGAATTGGTTGCATTTTTATACATTAATACTGAAACAACAGAAAGAGAAATAAAGAAACTGATTCCATTTACAATTGCACCAAGAACCATAAAATACCTAGGAATAAACCTAACCAAAGATGTAAAAGATCTGTATGCTGAAAACCATGGAAAGCTTATGAAGGAAATTGAAGAAGACACAAAGACAAAATAACATTCCATGCTCATGGATTAGAAGAAGAAATATTGTTAAAATGTCAATGTGGGGCACCTGGGTGGCTCAGTCGGTTGGGCATCTGATTTTGGCTCAGGTCATGATCTCGTAGTTTGTGAGTTCGAGCCTTACATTGGGCTCTATGCTGACAGCTCAGAGCCTGGAGCCTGTCTCAGATTCTGTCTCCCTCTCTCTCTGCCCCTCCCCCACTGATGCTCTGACTCTCTCTCTCTCTCTCTCTCTCTCTCTGTCACTCAAAAATAAAATTAAAAAAAAAACATTTAAAAAATGTCAATGCAACCAAAAGGAATCTACATATTCATTGCGATCCCAATCAAAATTGCACCAGCATTCTTCTCAAAGCTAGAACAAATAATCCTAAAATTTGTATGGAACCACAAAAGACCCCGAATAGCCAAAGTTATATCAAAGAAGAAAACCAAAGCAGGAGGCATAACAATCCCAGACTTTAGCCCTTACTACAAAGCTGTAACTATCAAGACAGTATGGTATTGGCACAAAAACAGATACATAGACCAATGGAATAGAATAGAGAACTCATAATGGGACCCACAAATGTATGGCCAACTAATCTTTGACAAAGCTGGTAAAGAGTATCCAATGGATAAAAGACAATCTCTTTAGCAAATGGTGCTAGGAAAACTGGACAGCAACATGCAGAAGAATGAAACAAGACCACTTTCTTACACCATACACCAAAACAAAAACAAAAAACAAAAACAAAAACAAAACAAAACAAAAAACAACCTCAAAATGGATGAAAGACCTAAATGTGAGACAAGAAACCATCAAAACCCTAGAAGAGAAAGCAGGCAACAACCTCTTTGACCTCAGCCACAGCAATTTCTTGCTTGACATGTCTCCAAAGGCAAGGGAATTAAATGCAAATATGGNATGGCCAACTAATCTTTGACAAAGCTGGTAAAGAGTATCCAATGGATAAAAGACAATCTCTTTAGCAAATGGTGCTAGGAAAACTGGACAGCAACATGCAGAAGAATGAAACAAGACCACTTTCTTACACCATACACCAAAACAAAAACAAAAAACAAAAACAAAAACAAAACAAAACAAAAAACAACCTCAAAATGGATGAAAGACCTAAATGTGAGACAAGAAACCATCAAAACCCTAGAAGAGAAAGCAGGCAACAACCTCTTTGACCTCAGCCACAGCAATTTCTTGCTTGACATGTCTCCAAAGGCAAGGGAATTAAATGCAAATATGGACTATTGGGACCTCATCAAGATAAAAAGTTTCTGCACGGCAAAGGAAATAATCAACAAAACTAAAAGACAACTGACAGAATGGGAAAAGATATTTGTAGATGGCACATCAGATAAAGGGTTAGTATCCAAAATTTATTTAAAAATTTATAACTTGACACCTGAAAAACAAATAATCCAGTGAAGAAATGGGCAGAAGACATGAATAGACACTTTTCCAAAGAAGACATCCAGATGGCCAACAGACATATGAAAAGATGCTCAATGTCACTCATCATCAGGGAAATAACAAATCAAAACCATACTGAGATAACACCTCACACTGGTTAAAGTGGCTAAAATGAACAAATCAGGAAATTACAGATGCTGATGAGGATGTGGGGAAATAGGAACCCTCTTGCACTTTTGGTGGGAATGCAAAATCATGCAGCCACTCTGGAAAACAGTGTGAAGATTTCTCAAAAAATTAAAAATAGAACTACCCTATAATCCAGCAGTAGCACTACTAGGAATTTACTCAAGGGACTCAGGACTGCTAATGCATAGGGGCACATGTACCCCAATGTTTATAGAGCACTTTCAACAATAGCCAAATTATAGAAAGAGCCTAAATGTCCATCAACTAACAAATGAATAAAGAAGATGTGGTTTATATATACAATGGAATACTACTTGGCAATGAGAAAGAATGAATTCATGCCATTTGCAGCAATGTGGATGGAACTGGAAGGTATTATGCTGAGTGAAATAAATCAGACAGAGAAATACAGATATCATATGTTTTCACTCATATATGGATCTTGAGAAACTGAACAGAAGACCACAGGGGGAAGGGAAGGGGAAAAAATAGTTATAAACAGAGAGGGAGGGAACCAAACCATAAGAGACTCTTAAATACAGAGAACATCTACAGAGAGATGGGGGATGGGGGACAGGGAAAATGGATGATGGGCATTTAGGAGGGCACTTGTTGGGATGAGCACTGGATGTTGTATGTAAGCCAATATGACAATAAATTATGTTAAAAATTAAATTAAGAAGGCAATAAATACAACAAAAACACACAGAACCTCAAACCCAGCTTGGACAGAAGGAAGTCTTCTCAAATGAGGACTTTGACAGAGGGTTAGCATGGGCAAAGGTGTGGCAGTGAGTGGAAGTGTGGTTCTATAAAGAACCCCAAGCAGTGGGATGTTGCTGGGTGTCATTGCCTGAGCATAGAATGGAGGAGATGAAGCAGTGGCCAGGCTACAGAAAGCCTCATTTGTCACCAGTTGAGTGCGTTTGCAGGATGTAGGTGTAAGATGCAGGGTAACTAAAGAAAGTTTAATGAAGAGACTATTATAAGGATGTTGTTGTCAGAGTTGAAGGAAATCACCAAGGGTTGGTGGAACACCCGAGCTAGCAAGTCTGAGCCAGGCAGCCACCACTTGCCCTAGGCTAGAAGGAGCAAAAAGAGAAACTGTTACTAAAACCCAAGATGGAAATGGTGGCTTCAACCCTAGAGACTCCACCCCCACCTGGAATGGAGCCACACTGGTTGTGGAGGCTTTGGTGAGAGAACCTCTGACCGGTCCAGAGGGAAGCAGAAGGATATCCCAACTTCTTTCTCCTCTTGCCCCCTGACATCTTTCTGGTGCTTCCCAATGTCCATACCCGAGCAGAGGCCAGAGGGCGAATGAGCCCAGCTGAACCAATCTGTGAAGTCAGTATCCTAGGTCAGAGAAGGGTAGAGAAAGGTGGCAAGTAGATCTGGAAGGGCAAATGGAGACCACCCAGTACTTCCAGGTTAAGGAGTTGATATTTTATCCCATTAGTAATGGGTGCCATTGAAGGGTTTTGCATTGAGAAGCAACCTGGTCAGATATGGGTTTTCAAAAAGACTTCTATGGCAGTAATTCGGTGGACAGAGCTGCAGGCAGTGTGGCATGAGTTAGGGAGACCTGTTGGATCAGGGAAAAGAAAGGCCAAGGTGAGAGAGATGGTGAGGAATAAAAGATAGAGATAGAAGGAGATGGGATATATCCAGGTGAAAGATGACAAGGAGCTGAAAAAAGGCATAGATAAAAAGGAAAGAAAGAGGTTAAGCTTTTATTTTAAAAAGAGAAAGCCAGAAATTGATGGTTCTTAGTGAAGACAAAAACCAGGATTCTCTTGGATAACCAACTAAGTTTCATTCAGGACAAGGTGAATCTGTTTTTAATGGGAAATCAGAATGTAGATATCTAGCAGCTATTCTGATTTGAATTCACACATTGATTGGTCTCTGTCTAGGGATTTAGATATCAAAGCCATCATTAGGTAAATTCTAGTTTATTTTTTTAATTTTTAATTTTTTTTATTTATTTCTGAGAGGGAGAGACAGTGTGAGCAGGGGAGGGTCAGAGAGAGAGGGAGACACAGAATCTGAAACAGGCTCCAGGCTCTGAGCTAGCTGTCAGCACAGAGCGGGACACGGGGCTTGAACCCACGAACCATGAGATCATGACCTGAGCCGAGTCGGACGCTTCACCAACTGAGCCACCCAGGCGCCCCAGGTAAATTCTAGTTTAAAAGGTGAGACTGGGGCGCCTGGGTGGCTTAGTCCGTTGAGCGTCCGACTTTCCCTTAGGTCATGATCTCGTGGTTCGTGGGTTCGAACCCCGCGTCGGGCTCTGTGCTGACTGCCAGCTCAGAGCCTGGAGCCTATTTCGGAGTCTGTATCTCCCTCTCTCTCTGACCCTCCCCTGCTCACGCTGTCGCTCTCTCTCTCTCCTAGAAATAAATAAAACATTTTTAAAAAATTAAAAAAAAATAAAAGGTGAGACTGAATAAGATGTCCCAGGAAGACGGAGTGTCCAGAGAAGAGAGCCGACTTGTCTGGGAGTGTTAGCACCAAGAAGCAGGTGGAGGAGAATCACTACAATGGAGATGGACAGAGAGAAAGACCAGAGAAGACAAGGGGAGTCAGGAGAACGAAGCTTCTGAGAGCAGAGGCTGGAGGACCAACACCATTAAATACAGTAGAAAGAAAAGATAAGAGCAACTACTGGTCAGAACATAGTAGATCATGGGTGTCTTTAGAAAGAGCAGTAGTGGGCCTTGCAGATCCCGCCGAGCTGGAACCAACCTTACCACCCAGCCATGGCCAACGCCACCATGTTCTTCAACATCCATGTGGACAGTAAGCCCTTGGGCCACGTCTGCTTCGAGCTGTTTGCAGTCAAAGTTCCAAACTAAGCGGAGAATTTCTGTGCTCTGAGCACTAGGGAGAAATTATTTGGTTACAAAGGTCTCTGCTTTCTCAGGATTATCCCGGGATTTATGTGCCGGAGTGGTGACTTCACACACAATAATCACACTGGTGGCAAGTCCATCTGCAGGGAGAAACTTGATGATGAGAATTTCATCTTGAAGCACACAGGTCCTGGCTTCTTTACCGTTGGGAATGCTGGACCCGATACAACGGTTCCAAGGGTTCATCTGCACCCCCAAAACTGAGTGGTTGGATGGCAACCACGTGGTGTTTGGCAAGGTGAAGGAGCGCATGAACATCGTGGAGGCCGTGGAACTCTTTGGGTCCAGGAATGGTTAGACCCAGAAGATCACCATTGCTGACTGTGGACAAATCTAATGAATTTTTTTAAATGTTTTATTTATTTTTGAGAGAGAGTTAGAGACAGCGTGAGCAGGGGAGGGTCAAAGAGAGGGGGAGACACAGAATCTGAAGCAGGCTCCAGGCTCTGAGCTGGCTGTCAGCACAGAGCCCGACGCGGGGCTCGAACCCACGAACTGTGAGATCATGACCTGAGCCGAAGTCGGACTTTTAGCCGACTGAGCCACCCAGGTGCCCCAAATCTAATGAATTTAACTTGTGTCTTGTCTTAACTACCAGGCCATTCCTTCTGTAGCTCAGGAGAGCACCCTTCCACCCCCATCTGCTCAAAATCTATAATCTTTGTGCTCCTGCTGCAGCTCCACAGTCCCGTGTTTTCCTTACCCCCCTCCAAGTTCAGCTGGAGTGCAGAGTGGAGTTTATGATCATGAAATAAAAGCTATACAACAGCAGCAGCAACAACAACAAAGGAGCTGTAATGACTGAAGTTGGTGGATGGATTGCCATGAGTTGAGGAATGAAATGAAGAGGAAGAGGTGGACACTAAGAATGTAGACTCTTCTGCTTACAAGTCTGGATGAAGAGGGAGAAAAGTAGAATAATACCTAGGAGGACCACCAGGTGAGTGTGGAGCTTTATGGTATGAAATTGGCTTTGAAAAAGAGCTGGTAGAGAAGGAGAAGCAGAGAAGAGAGAGACACTGGTCCCACTTCAGAAGAGAGATCACTGATGGAGCCCAGTCCTGGAAGTTACCAGGGCCAACCACCCTTTACACTCCTTGTTCGAACATTTGTCCAGACCCCAAACCCCACTGCTAGATGGGAGCTCCATATCTGCTGTGCCAGGCACATTTTCTGGCACATGGTTGTGTCCAGTCAATGCTTGTGGAGTGAATGAATGACTAAGTGAATAGCTGGGTGGATATTCAACACTAGGAGATAGAGCAGAAGAAAAGATGCTTCTCTCTGCAAGTGGCAGAAGGCTAAGATTCAAAACATGAACTCATTCAACAGAACTCCAGGCACCTTGCACAAGATAACAGTCTTCAGTGAGGAAATCTTCCAGATATCCTTTAAAGACACACACCTATAAACAAAGTCCCCACCATACCCCAACCATATCAGGTTAGATGAAGGCCTCTAGTGAGAGCTGTTGGATTAGAACCAGAAAGGCTGGAAACCAACAATCTTTATGTTTTGATGAATTGAACATTTTAACAGCGCTGATTTTTATTAGCACATTTAATTTGGCTATAAGAACCTACTGTGATTGTGTTGTTTCATTTTTTACCTTGATGGCGGGGGTGGGGGGGGAGGTGAAGTGAGAGAAGTCTGTTTCTTTCTCAAGGCATTTCTTTGAGTTGCCAGTTGAATTTCTCTCCCATAATAACTAAAAGTTTGGCCACTTGCAATAATAGCTGAGGAAAGGGTCTTGTTTCACTTGATCAAGGTCTCTAAGACCATGGTCTCCATAGCTCATCCCTCCTATCTGCAAGAGGAATATTTTGGGCCCACAGTTGGCTGCATCAACCAAGAAAGTTACACAGAGGATGTGAAAGTTACACAATGGAATACTACTCAGCAATGAAAAAGTATGAAATCTTGCCATTTGCAGCAATGTGGATAGAACTAGAGGGTATAATGCTGAGTAAAATAAGTAAGTCAGAGAAAATTAGATATATGATTTCACTCATATGTGGAATTTGAGAAACTCAACAGACGAACAAAGGGGAAGGGAAGGAAAAATAAGATAAAAGCAGAGAGGGAGGCAAACCGTAAGAGCCTCTTAAATACAGAGAAAAACTGAGGATTGCTATAAGGGAGGTGGGTGGGGGATGGGTTAAATGGGTAATGGGTATCATGGAGGGCACTTATTGGGATGAGTACTGGGTGTTATACGGAAGTGATGAATCACTGAGCTCTACTCCTGAAGCCAAGACTACGCTGTATGTTAACTGACCTGAACTTAAAAAAAAAAAAAAAAGATAAAAAGATTTTTTAAAAAAGTCAATGCATGATGTTTGGCTCAGAACACACTGAAAGACAAAACAAGAAATGTCATTTTGGGAAGACGGTGAGGGTAAATGGGGAAAGCAAAGAGCTTAAAAATATACTTAAAAAAGTAACATAAAGGAAGAAAGTACACTCACTCCTTGGGTCTCAGATTCATGGTTCCCCATTGGTAGAGGCAAAGCCCCCATGAACCTCATCTGTAAAATGGAAATGCATTCAATTAAAATTGTCCTCTGCCGCGTGCCAGACACTAAGCTAGGCACTTAGAGGCATCAGTGAACAATAATACCCTTTCTTCTGAATGTTCTAAGAAGCATATGAGATAGCGTCTTTAAAATTACTTGGTGACAATTTTTGAAAGGTGCTGAGTTAGAGGTAATTTCAGTGATGATGGTACTTCTCATACACAGAATGTAATGACACAAGAATGTAGCAGAGGAGGATGGTTGACAGAATCATTGAATGTCTTGTCAGCTGGGCTGTGAGTTCCATGGAACCAGGGATCGTATCTGCCTTATTTACCTCTCTGAATCACTAGCACAGTCCTTGACACATAAATATCAAGTTATTAATAACAAATCATTCTCGATTGATTGTTGCCAGTTAAGTTACGAAATACCTCCAAAGTTTGTATTCTTCATATATAAACACCCATGACCTTCTGACAACTAGAGATAATGCAAGGCACTGGATACAATACCTGGTCCATAGAGGTGCTCAGGAAAGCTAACTCATCCCCAGGGATCACTTCTTACTTGTAGACTCAGCCTAGTTGAATTTACTCACCTGATGGTCATGGGTGGGAAAGTCTTCAGAGCTCCTTGAGTGACTCCCCACATGTGTAAGGGAGGAATTAGGCACAGTGATGTGAAGGGAGGTGCCCAGAGCCACTGACTCGATAAAAGACAGGGCTGGGGCTGGGCCAAGCTCCAGGAGGGATGCAAGGAGCTGAGACTAGTCAATGCCCTTGAGGTATGACTGGTATAATTAGGGAGATAAGCTTCTCACCAGGGAAACCATTAAATCCATGTTGGGGGAGAAGAGTGTGAGCGGGAATAAAGGAGAAGGCAGTGTGGACAAGCAGCAACTTCAGCTGGGCTCTGAGAGGAGTATGGGGAGGAGGTGAGGGGGATTTATAATCAGGAAGAGCATTTTGAGCAAGATCTCAGAGGTGACAGCGGTTGTGATCAGTCCAGGGTTTAAGAGGAAAGCCAAACTGGGAAAGAGACAAAGCTAAATGACCTACACCAAGTCCCTATGCATGTCTGCCAGGGCTCCCCACCCTAGTTTAGTTCACCTGTCCTGTAAATTTATAGGACAGACTATTGTTATTCTTGTCAGTTGGAACTCACTACCACCATTGATATTTGAACCAGGTCTGTCTAATGACAAAGCTTCTGTGCCTTTCATTCTACACACATGTCCTCCTGGAGGGGCCAGTTGGGGCCAACTTGGTGATGAGATCTCGCACCGGAGATCTTGGTTCTACCCCTGAAGAGCAGAGTGACCTGGGTAAGTGATGTAGCCTCCTCCCCCTTCCCTCCTGTCATATGAGGTGTGATGGGTCCTGTTTTGTAAATGGGAACAACAATTCCTAACATATGCCTGTCTTGCATCAGCCCTGGGGATTTCCTCTGTGAGGTTCTCACCCCAAAGGATGGCTTGAGGACCTGCCAGGATGGCTTTACTCCTGCAAAAGAAGAGTGTGGCAAATCACACATAGATTTTTAAAGTCACCACCCAGTGACACACTCATTTCTACTCTTTGGTCAGTGCCAATCCAGTGGCCACACCCAAGCTTAAGAGGCAGGAACATGCCCTCTTACTGTGTATCCAGGCGAGAGAAAACTGGAGAGAGTAATGACTACCACAGGTAACTCATACTTGTATCACTCAGAATGTTTTGCAAGAACTTTTGACACACATGAGTTCTTTCTATCTTTCAAACTCCCCACGGATGGAGAATGTAGATGGGATTCTAGGCAATGGGGGACCCTTTCATATTTCCAAGGAGGAAAGGATAAAAGTGCTAAAGTTTGATCGGTTAATGAAAACTACCATCAAGGTGGTGTTGGAGATCAGTGGTTATGGAATGCAGGCTACGTTTACAATGGGACAGCCTGGAAAGATGGGAGCTGTGGAAAAGACACTGAAATAATCAGGTCCCACCTGGTCTTGGGATGTGGTGATGGGAAGATAAGGCAAATCCACAGAGACATTTTCATGCAGTAAACATTAATTGAGCACCTGCTCTGTATCAAGCACTGTGCTGGGCACCAGAGGCAGAGGATGGGTAAGAGTGACTTGATTGCAGAGGCCTTTCCAGTCCTGGTGGGTGAGACAGATGTGAACAACTCTTCCTTTTAGGAAACACAGAGAATTAACAAACCTTTAACTTGGAGGGGCCCCTGGACTTAATTTGGGGTAAAGTAGAAGTAGAAATAAGCATGTCACCAGGCATCCTAGGTCTTCATCTTCATGCCCACTTCAGAGTGAGACTCAATGCTTAGAAGAGTAAACCTGAAACATATCATTGATGAAGGGTCTACATTTTACTGAAGATATCATGGAGAGTCTGAAAACAATGCTCCATCACATGTCGCGGAGCAGAACGTACTTCAATCTTCATCCAACCACCTTTTTCTTCCCCTACCTTGTGCTGTGGCCACAGTGGCCTCACTTCTTTGTTCCAGGGCTCCAACCCCTCCCTTCCTCCATGTTCCTAAAGCTCTTGCTTCCCTTTTCCAAAATGATTTGTCTCTCTGAGTGTCTCAGGATTTGCAGTCTGGCACACACCACGGTCCCAGGCAGGTAATCAACCCTCCTTAGAACTCACACTCTTTTTTTTTTTTTTTAAATTTTTAATGTTTTATTTATTTCTGAGAGAGAGAGACAGCGTGAGCAGGGGAGGGTCAGAGAGAGAGAGGGAGACACAGAATCCGAAGCAGGCTCCAGTCTCTGAGCTAGCTGTCAGCACAGAACCCGACACGGGGTTCGAACCCAGGAACCATGAGATCATGACCTGAGCTGAAGTCGGACGCTCAACCAACTGAGCCACCCAGGCTCCCCGAACTCACACTCTTTAGAAGAGGAAATGGGGAGGGACACTGTGGTTGAACTTCCGACTTCAGCTCAGGTCATGATCTCATGGTTTGTGAGTTTGAGCCCCACATCAGACTCAGTGCTGACAGTGCAGAGTCTAGAGCCTGCTTTGGATTCTGTGTCTCCCTCTTTCTCTGTCCCTCCCCAGCTCACACTTGGTCTCTCTCTTTTAAAAATAAACAAACATTAGCTTACATTCCCACCAACAGGAGTGCTGATACATAGGGGCACATGTACCCCAATGTTCAGAGCAGCACTCTCAACAATAGCCAAAACGTGGAAAGAACCTAAGTGTTCATCAACTGACGAATGGATCAAGAAGATGTGGTATATTTATACAATGGAATACTACATGGCAATGAGAAAGAATGAAATCTGGCCATGTGTAGCAACATGGATGGAACTAGAGGGTGTTATGCTGAGCGAAATAAGTCAGAGAAGGACAAATGCCATATGTTTGCACATATAGGTGGATTAGGAGGAAGTTAATGGAGGACGAAGCAGGAGAAGAAGGGGAAAAATAGTGGGGGAGAGGGAGGGAGGCAAACCATGAAAGACTCTTGAATGGTGAGAACAAACTGAGGGCTCGGGGGTGGGAGAGAGGGGAAGGGGGTAATGGGCATGGAGGAGGGTACTTGTTGGGGTGAGCACTGGGTGTTATATGGAAACCAACTTGACAATAAACTATTTGTAAAAATAAATAAATAAATAAATAAATAAATAAAACAAAAATAAAATAAAATATATACATAAACAAAACAATGCTGAATGGATAACATACCATACTAATGAATAGTGTCCATTCACCAAATGATGCTGGAATGCATTTCCTACCACTTCCCCTCAGAAAGAGGTGAATGTGAGCAAGGTGCCGTCCCTCCCAGCCCCAGATGGGCTTAGGGCTCAGTTTAGAGCAGGACAGTGGTGGCAGAGAGGCTGTCCAGGACAGACAGACAGCACTGCTCACAGCTCCTCCCCTCGGGAAACAAATAGAATTAGTGAAACTTGAAGCAAGTCCACCAACCTCTGGTGTGTCCTTTCCTTGGGAAATAAAGAAAAATCAAATGGCTATGAGAAAGGAGAAAACGCTTTGCCTGTAGAAGTTCTCACACCAGCCTTGCTTGCTGGGGAGGCCATTCTGGCTGAGTGCTGTGTTTCTGCTATAGAATATTTGAATGTTGCAGTGCTACACTGCAAACCAAATAAGAAAGCTGGGACTCTGGTCCCAGGAGAGCATGACGAGACTTAGGACATCTCGCACTTCCATCAGCTGTTCAAGGCTACAGAGCTTGGCTGTGCTTTGCAGACCAACTGCTCTGGGGGCATTGGAGAGCCAAGGTCACTCCTCCACTGTATTAATCATGTTTTGTATTTTCTACATTTTCTGATGCTTTGACATCTTCAAGTCTTGCTGACCCAAGAGAGACTCCCCCTCCCATGGCTAGCCAATTTCTAGAAACATTAAAGGACCCACCAGCAAGTGCTCCTTTTACATGCAAAGCCCACACATCTCTGTAAGGTTCTCACAGGGCTGTTACACTGCAGGTGGATATTTTCCTGTGCTCAGCACCCCAGGGCCAGGAACCAGACACCTCAGGACAGCCCCTATATCCCAGAGCCTGCCAAAATTATTTAAACTAACCAATTTCTGAACCTGCTTAACCTGCCTTGCACATCACTTCTGCAGGAACCACAATGTAAACCCTTGCCACATGTTCCCTGTGCTCTCTCCGCCTCCTGACCCACCCTGGTACCTCCTTGAGTAGCCTTGAATAGGGTGATGTGCCCCCTTCTCTTGGGGGACTAAGTAACAAACTATTTTTTCAATGGCAATTATCTTCTTGCCTGTGGGCCTCACTGAACCCAAACAAAAATGAAACCTACATTTTAAAACACCTGCCTTGGGGGGTGCCTGGGTGGCTCAGTAGACTAAGCACCCAACTTTGGCTCAGGTCATGATCTCCCAGCTCATGGGTTCAAGCCCTGCATCGGGCTCACTGACTGCTGTCAGTGCAGAGCCTGCTTTGGATCCTCTGTCCTTTTCTCTCTCTCAAAAATGAAAAAATAAACACTAAAAAAATAAAATAAGATAAAATAAAATACCTGCCTTGGGCCAAGGGCCAGAAGTTGTGTGAGCAATATTTGAATGTTGCTTAGTTTGGGGATGCCTGGGTGGCTCAGTCAGTTAAGAGTCTGACTTCAGCTCAGGTCATGATCTCATGGTTCATGGGTTCGAGCCCTGCATCAGGCTCTGTGCTGACAGCCAGCTCAGAGCCTGGAGCCTGCTTCAGATTCTGTATCTGTCTCTCTCTCTGACCCTCCCCTGCTCGTGCTGTCTTTCTCTCAGGAATAAATAAAAATATTAAAAAATTTTTGAATGTTGCTTAGTTTGTCTTGGCTGAGGACAGAGGATCTGTGACTATTCCCAGTTCTTGAGTGTGCTGAAACTTTCTGTATCTCCGAGATTAACACACTGAAGGCAAGGCCTGGAGCAGAAGGTAAGTCACTGACCATTTGACAGGTCCTAAAACAGAGAGAATTAATACTAGCAAGGGGTTCCACGTACCTGTGTTTTGCAGTGTGGCTTGCCAGAATCCAAAGCCTCTGTATATTCTTTCCATCAAATCCCACAGCCTCTTTCAATTAAGGTGTCATTAACACAAGTCAAGGAGTATAAAGGTCTGGGTCAGAAAACCCACTCATTCCCCTTTCCCCCACCACCATGTTTCTCCTTTGCTCTGATCCCAGTACCACACTCACAACATTTCTGACACCAGATATGGGTCATTCTCTGCACCAAGCAATCCTGCTACACCAGTGAGTGCCCTACAACTTCACTCTCACTACTCAGAGATAGTGTCTGATCCCCCAGGTAAGGGCTCAGTCTGATGGGGCTGCTCCCATCCCACCCCCTCTTGATGCAATCACAAGTACTAAGTCCTAGGGTACTCACAATTTCTGTCCCATTTGGCTACAAATTAGAGGTTCCCACAACTCCCTCATTGGGCTCAATTTATTTGCTGCAACACTGCCTAAAACTCAGAGAAACACTTCGGTTACTAGTTTCTTAAAGGATATGATAAAGGACACAGATGAAAACACCAGATGAAGAAACCTCACATAGGGTGAAGTCTGGGAGGGTCACAAGTGCAGGAATTTCTGTCCCTATGGAGGTGGGGTGTGTCACCCTCCTAGAAGCTCCTAGAATACCGTATTTTGGGGATTTTTATGGAGACTTCATCATGAAGTTGATTCACCATCAACTCCATTTCTACCCTCTCTGCCCTCACTAGAGAATGGAGGGTGAGACTGAAAATTCCAAGATTCTAATCATGGTTTGGTCTTTCCAGTGACCAGCCCCGTCCAGGAGCCCACCAAGAGTCACCTCATTAGAACACAAAATAGTCCTGTCATTCAGGAACGTCCAAGGGGTTTGAGAACTCTGTGTCAGGAACTGAGTCAAAGGCAAAGGAACAGAAGATGCTCCTAGTGTCTTGGGAAGGATCTCAGGAGTTCTGTGCCAGGAACTCAGGCAGAGACCAATATATGTATTTCCTATCATCTCACAAGGTCCAACCTATAAAATTGGAATCTTTGTGAATAAATGTGTTTGATAATAAATTCCATACATCTCTGCTTTCTTAAGTTAATTCAAAGGGGGTTACAGGAGGCCATAAAGCAGGCAATCAAAATAAGAATATTTAAGCTTTTAGTGAAGGCTGAAGCATGCAGTCACCTGTCAATACATATGAGCTTTAGTGTCCAGTTAATACTTATTTCAATAGTTGAAGAGACATAGCTTTCTGGAAAGTTAAAGGAATACTAATTTCTATTCACATAACTGAGAGTCAGATGTCTTTACTCTCCTATTTTCATGTACAGAAGGGGCCAAGAAGGCTAAAAGAGAAGCTAAGCCTTAATTTCAGTCAACTCGCTTAGAAACGATTCAGTAGAGGCCCTACTAATAGCCCGAGCTAGGTTACATAGTGTTAAGAATTCAGGTTTTGGAAACAGACGGACCTGGATTCACATTCCAGCTCATTGCCTTTCTAATTGTGTGGACTTGGGACACCCACTTCTAACAGGAGCCGGCAACCCGGTGCTGCATGCTTTTTCCATCAACCGGTGAGAATGGATTAAGCATATATCATGCATCATGTGTTCAGCCCTGCATAAGGTGACAACATAGCAAACCCAGACACAGGAGAGTGCTTACCACACCCAGACACTGTTACAAGCTGTTGGCATATATGCACCCGGTCAACCCTCACAATAGCTCTCTGCTCTCAGGATCCCCGCCCTGCAGCTAGGATTTGGGGTACAGAAAGACGAAACAACGGGCCTAAAGTCACACAGCTACTAAGTGACAGAGCTAGATTCAAACCCAGTGGCCTGGCTCCAGAGCCCTGCCCATAACCCTGCATAAGTTCTGGCTTGCTGTGACCTCTCAGAACTTCTGCAACAGATCCCCGTCTGGCTTTTGCCACTATACTTGTTCCCTTCCATGGTCTTTCCGTGCAATAGTCAGCCCACATCCTTGTTCCCTCCACCAGTCCTCACCACCTTCAAGGTCAAGACCAAACTCCTCCGGAAGCCAAAGTCCTGCCAGTTCGGCTCCTGAGCAACCTGCTCACTGAGACACCCCCCGCCCCTTGCACACTCCTACCACACCAGAACCCTAGGACCTTGAACTTCCCTGCTTTTGCTTACCTCTTTCCCTCTGCTCCCTTCTCTCCTCCCCCCCACCCCCCAAACCAGGCCAAGCACGGGTCATTTCCTGATATAACACTTACTAGGAGTTTTTATTCATACAGAGATATTAAAAAAAACAAAACAAAACAAAACAGGGGCACTTGGGTGGCTCAGTTGGCTAAATGTCCAACTCTTGATTTCCACTCAGGTCATGTTCTCATGGTTGTTAGATAGAGCCCCGCATTGGGCTTCACATTGGGCTCCACACTAGGCTTCTCTCTCCCTCCCACTCCGCATCTCTCTCTCTCCCTCTCTCTCTATAAATAAGAAATAAATAAATATGTTAAAAAATAACTCCACTGACTTTCTGAGAAGTATATATAGTATATAGTATGTACATGTATATATGTATCAAATATATATATTTCAAATATACATATATAATATACATATCAAAAGTAATACATTCACATGGTGAATGAGTCTGTTCAGGCTGCCATACAAAGTACCACAGACTGAGGGGCTTAAATAACAGAATTATCTTGTCTCGGAGTTCTGGAGGCTGGAAGTCCAAGATCAAGGTGTCAGCAGGTTGATTTCTCCTGAGGCCTCTCCTGGGCTTGTCGATGGCCACCTTCTCCCCACATCTACCATGTATATCTGTGTCCCAGTCTCCTTTTCTCCTAAAGAGAATAGTCATTGTGGGTCAGGGCCACCCGTATTACCTCATTTATATTTAATCACCTCTTTAAAGATCCTGTCTAAATATCGTCACATTTTCAGGTACTGAGGGGGGTTAGGTCTTCAACACATGAAATTTGGGGAGGACACAATTCAGCCCATCACACAAGGTCAGACAGATTCCAGCAGAAGATGCAAAATAAAAACAAAATGTGGGTTTTTTTTTCTCTTTTCTAAGGCTTCCCCACAGGGAACCACTATGAACAGTTTCTTAGGCTTCCCGCCCACCTGATTTATATGCACAGACCAGCATATCCACCTCCTCCCCCATTAAACCCATGATGATGACTTACCTAGTTTTGCATCTTGGCTATTTTTCTGTAGCTACCTATACAAACCTGCCTCTTTCTGGGCTGCACACATTTCCAGCACATTCCTTTCTTGACCCCAGCCCTGGGGATTGTTTCCCATGCTTTCTCAGTGACAAATAAAGCTGCCGTAAACACCACTGTACCTGTCTCTGGGCAAGCTTTTGGGAGGAAATCCATAGACTAAAATCCTACAGTGTAGAGACCTCAGTCAGTGGATAGTTACAGTTTCACTTTGGTGGCTTGTGCCAACTCTTCACCTTTGAACAGCAGCCCCATGCATGCTCCCATCAGGAGTGGAGAGGGGAACCCACTCAGCTGGTGTTAACTCGGCTTGAAAACATAGTTCCAAGCTCTCTGTCAGTCCTCTGCTAGCCCCTGACCCCTCCAGGCAAGTTGAGCAGTGGCCACCTTACACCCCCCAGTGACCTTCCATATTTGTCATGCTGCCACCAAAGGCACTGCAGGCAAGCTTCCAGATCCCTAAGACAGCTGCCAGCAAGTTCCCAGGTCCCCAAGGGCAGGGTAAAGCCAGTTTCACCCCTGTAGGCCCCCAATGCCTGGATCGTAGTAGGTGCTCATTAGTTGTTTGAATAACTGACTGACTCCTGAGAGTCCTGCGAATCTAGGTTGGGGATGGTGGTCTTTACCTGTGTTTCCCTAAGTCTGAACATAGCACCTGACACGGGGCAGGGATTCAAGGAAAGGATTCTGGAATGGAACAAGTTCCCAGGAAACCAAGTCAATCGTGGGTCGCTTGTTTCCACAGCTGGCCCTTCCGTCCCTTGAGAGAGTCCGAGAGGAAGGGAGAGGGAGAAAGAGGAGAGTGGGGAAGGGATGCAGGAGAGATAATGAAGGGGGAGGGGGAAACAGAGAGGCAGGTGAGAAAGGGGGGATAGAGACTGGGGGAAGGTGAGAAGGGAAGCTGGAAGAAAGAAGGAAAAGAAGAAAGAGGTGAGGGAGAGGGAGAAGGAGGCAAATGGAGAGAGGGAAGGTAGGAACTAGAGTTGCAGAGAAGACAGGTGAGGTGTGACAGGTGGCCCAGTGACAGAGGTACTTCTACCTGCCCTATGATCCAGCAATCTCACGACTGGGTATTTACCCCAAAAATACAAAACCACTAATTCAAAGGGATACATGCATCCCTATGTTTATTGCAGCATTATTCACAATAGCCAAGATATGGAAGCAGCCCAAGGGTCCATCAGTTGATGAACAGGTAAAGAATATTTGCTGTAGATAGGGGTGCCTGGGTGGCTTAGTCGGTTAAGCGTCCGACTTTCGCTTAGGTCATGATCTCGCGGTTCGTGGGTTCGAGCCCCGCGTCGGGCTCTGTGCTGACAGCGCGGAGCCTGGAGCCTGTTTCAGTCTGTGACTCCCTCTCTCTCTGACCCTCCCCTGCTCATGCTGTCTCTCTCTCTTTCTCCTAGAAATAATAAATTTTTAAAAATTTTAAAAAAAGAATATTTGCTGTAGACAGATCTGCAATGGAACATTACTCAGCCATAGAGAAGAATGAAATCTTGCCATTTGCAACAACATGTATGGGGCTGGAGAGTATAAGGCTAAGTGGAAAGTCAGTCAGGGAAAGACAAATACCATATGATTTCACTCATATGTGGAATTTAAGAAACAAAACAAATGAGCAAAGGGGTGGGGGGAAGACACAGAGAGAAAGACAAACCAAGAAACGGACTCTTAATTATAGAGAACAAACCGATTGTTGCCAGAAGGGAGGTGGGTTGAGGGAGGGAAGAAATAGGTGATTGTGATTAAGGAGGATTTGTATGGAGCACCAAGTGCCATGTGGAAGTGTTGAATCACTATATTGTGCACCTGAAACTAATATAACACTGTATATTAACCAACTAGAATTTATTAAACCTTAAACAAACAAAAAACAAAGCAAAACAAGACCAAATATTCTAAAAATGGCTGTCTGTTTCTCATCACAAGAAAAAAATGTAACCATGTATGATGATAGATGTTAGCTAGACTTGTGATCATGATTCGTGGTATATAATCATAATATATACATCGATATGTATATTGAATATATATCAGATAAACATTATAATATATACATATATTGGATCTTTGTTGTGTATCTGAAGCTAATATAGTATTATATGTCAGTTATATTTCAATTTAAAAAAGAAGATACTTTATTAACAAAAACTTACAGCCCTTTAAAAAATGCAACATAGCAACTCAGTCCCTTTGGAGATAAAGAGCTGAGTTGGAAGCCTCATGCTGCCACTTGGGGACTCTAGTGATTTGGGTAATTTTTAACCTCTCTGGGTCTGTTTCCTCATGTATAAAATGAGAATTGAAAACAGTCCCTACATTTTAGGATTGTGAAAATCCAATGTGTGAGCACCTAAGATACTCAACACAATAAAATGCCTTTTTTTAGGGTGTGTTCCCTCTGGAGGCAGCACCTGTCGGTCAGGAAACCTTTATCATACTTTCTAAATTCACTCTCCTTTCCCACCAAGCTGACTTAGTCACCCACTCGGCAGCTGCGGGCCCGGCTTGCACGCCCGCCACCTTGCACCTGGGGAAGAAGGGAACCGGGGCAGCGGCCGCGCACCCCGCAGAGCCAGAGCCCCAGGGNGGAAGGGGTAGTGGGGAGGGGAGGGGACGGGAGGGGAGGGGAGTGGGGGAGACAGGGATCCACTCTCAGGTAGAGCATTTCTTACAAGGTTGGCCTTGAGCTAGCTTTCAATGTTTTGTTTCTGTTTTTTGTTTTCAACCCTAAGCTGGCTTTTTCCGCTTCGCTGGCAAAAGATTGTCACGGGAAGGTGACTTCTCAGAAGAGGAAATGGAAACCTGGGGGAAATCTGCTGGTTCAATGAGCCGACAGTGAAAGAGAGTGTCCTGGGTTAGAGCCCCAAGGCTTGATTGCCAGGCCACCCCCACCCACTTCTACCGTGAATTTCCTTAGAGCCAGGAGCTTTCTCTGACTTTGAGGCCCTTCTTGAAGAAGATTCTAGGAGAAGACATAATGTCTCGTTACATGTC
>NW_027551568.1:11560115-11583513 GCF_008692635.1 Crocuta crocuta | reverse complement strand
GCCCCAGGGCTGGACGCCCGGCCGCGCCCCACCCCCGCCCCACCGCCTGATGTCGCCCCACGCGCGCCGGCCAATCAGCGCGACCACCGACCTCGCCTCCTACCTGGCTCGCACCTGTGCCTGCGGCGCTGGGCGGGCGGGGTGCGAGCGCTCTTCCGGCCGCACCCCCTCCACCTGCGCGCCTTCGCCCGCTCTCCGGAGCCTCGACTTGCACACCTTCCCCTTCTTCTCGCCCGCCCCGTGCNGGAGTGGGGGAGACAGGGATCCACTCTCAGGTAGAGCATTTCTTACAAGGTTGGCCTTGAGCTAGCTTTCAATGTTTTGTTTCTGTTTTTTGTTTTCAACCCTAAGCTGGCTTTTTCCGCTTCGCTGGCAAAAGATTGTCACGGGAAGGTGACTTCTCAGAAGAGGAAATGGAAACCTGGGGGAAATCTGCTGGTTCAATGAGCCGACAGTGAAAGAGAGTGTCCTGGGTTAGAGCCCCAAGGCTTGATTGCCAGGCCACCCCCACCCACTTCTACCGTGAATTTCCTTAGAGCCAGGAGCTTTCTCTGACTTTGAGGCCCTTCTTGAAGAAGATTCTAGGAGAAGACATAATGTCTCTGTTACATGTCAGTCAGTAATTGATTAAAATTTCTTGAGTACTTACAAAATGGCAGACATCCTACTAAAATGCTTTATTTAAACCTAGGAGGTTTGTATCATTGCCCCCAATTTGCCCTGAATCAAACAGGAAAATGAGGTCCAGGGAGAGTGACAGAGCCAGAAGCGAAGTTCTTGGTGTAATCACTCTGCTTTTCTTCCTCTTACTCCATAATGGATACACTGGCGTCCAGTAGAGACTCAGAATAGGATATACTAATTTTCTTATCAGAGAACAAAAACAGGGCAAAAGAAAATACCCATTTTGACAGTGACTGTGCAACCCATTCTGTCTTCATTAGCAGCTCATCAGGAAATCCCATGATTTATTTATTCATTCCTTGAACAAATTTATGGTGAGTCCTTCTATGAGCCAGCCACCATATTAAGGCAGTGCAGTAATCAGACCTAATTCTCTGCCCTCGTGGGCCTGACATTCTAGTGGGGCAGGAGTTTGGAGGAGCCAGACAATAAGCAAGAAATGCAAGAAAATTGTGATTTTATTAAATAGTAAAACAAGTGCTCTGAGAAAAAGTGGAACATGAAACGGAGGGTTGGGAGCGTAGGGTAGGACTCATTGAGAAGGCAGCAAGGGTATGAGCTTGCTGCTCTCTTAGGGAAGAGTTTTCCAGGCAGGGGGAGCATCCAGTGCAATGATCTGAGGCTGGAGTGTGCCTGGAGTTAACTAGGAAGCTAGTAGAACTGGACAGAAGGGAAGGAGTGAATGAAGAGGAGCAAATGATAGATCTGAGATCTGAGGAGAGGCAGGAGGGACAAGTCACATCCTGTAGGATCTTGTCATTACAAAGACTGACTTTCACTTTGGGTTCCATGGGAGGCCATCAGAGTGACATGATCGACTTTCATTTTAGCAGGACCCCTTGACCTCGAGCTGAGAGATGTGAGAGCCAGACAGAAGTGGGAGCAGTGAAGGTAGAGACGAGAACTTGAATTTTGGATCTTTTTGAAGATAGAGTCCATAGGATTTGGCGATTGCTCAGACATGAACAAGAGGAGTCCAAGGTGATTTGAAGATTTGACCAAACTGAAAGAATGTCGCCTGAGACAGCGAATGTCAGGCTGGGAGTTCACTTTTGTTTCTCAGTGATTGTGCTGACACATGATAAGGTACAATCACATTGGGTGTGGAGGCTTTCCCTGTGCCCCAGTGTGCTGTTTCATTATGTCACTTGGACTTTCATCACACCATATGCCCCCAGGTTCCTTCCCACCAGCCTCACCTGGTAAATTTCTACTTATCTTGAAAATCTTAAGGGAACGTCACCTTTCTATGAATCCTGTGCTTGATTCTATGAATCAAGTGCCTGGTGTCTAGCCTCCCTTCTCTGAATAATCTCAGCCCTATAGTCCATGCCACCGAGTATGACACTGCATTATATACTGTTATTTGAGGTTGGCTGCTTCCCTGAGGCTTACTAGCTATGGATCTTAAAAGGTCAAGGTTCACACGTTATCTTTTGTATCTCCCAGGGCACCTAACACATGAAGATGGCTCATAATGGGACTTGATCAGAGTGTATGGGCTGAGCTGCTTTACACATTGTGGTGAATAAGCATCGTCATATCAGATAGGAGTCACGGATTTGGGTTCATGGAGTCAATATCTCTCTAGATCAAACGTCTTGTCATCAGATGAGGAACCTGGGCCCAGAGAGGGTGAGTAAGTGGTCCATGGTCTTTAAAGGAATGAAAAAGCCAGGACTAAGTCTTGTTTGCTCTGATTTTTAGACTGATGCTCTTTCTCCCACATTCAGAAACCTGGCCTATCTTCTAAAATAGACTCCAGTCCGAGGCTCCACTCGGCTAAGAGTGCATACAAGGAGGGCGTTTTGAAATAGACATTCTCACACTCTGTTGGTTGGGAGGAAAATCACCACAACCTCCTTGGGAGTATCCAATCAAACTTATAAATAAACAAACCCTTTAACTCGGGAAATCCCTTTCTTGATACTTGCCCTAAAACTGACTCAGAGGTGTGGGAAACGCCTTTTATTCAAGATTAGTAATTACTTCAGGATTACAGTAGCGAAATCTGGAAAGAAACCTAAAAGAACTTTAATAGGGAGATAGCATGATAAATCCTAGTCTCCCATGCAAGGTGTGCAATTGTAAGAGGAAGGCAAGAGATGTTATGTGCTAATATGAAGTCAGGTCCAGGCAAAATATGGAACGGTGTTTGTATAGGATGGTCTTATTTGTATAAGAAAGATATAGACATGTCCACATAAATATGTTGTGGAAAAAGAATACATTTCTGGAAGGATACATAACAAATTGATATCAAGGAGATCAACTGACCAGACAATCAATCTCCTGCTTCTGACAAGGAGAACTAGGGAAGGAGGCTCATCTTTTTACGCTTTTGATGTTTTTCAAATTTTCTATTACCTTTTTAAAAATTAATATGATTAGTTAGAATTCACATTTTTAACTAATATAATTTAAATGCTACATATTGCAAACAAAAATTTGCAAGGTGGCCTTGTCACTCTCCTCTTTTTTTTTTTTTTTTCTGGCAAATGATCTGGGTGAAGAGGAAGGCTGCTGTCTCCCAAGGAAGTAAACCTATCAGTAACCAATTCCCTGAAGAAGCCCAGCAATTCTGTCACCTGCATGTTCATTCTTGCTAGTTACTGTTGGTAAATTGGGAAATGACTCCACTAACCAGGTGTCCCTGAGAGGCCAGACTTCAGAAGGAGAGCAAGAAAAATGAGCTTCCACTTGTAATCTCCTACTCGTTTTCGCCAAGGCTGGGCCCCAGACTTTGGCAACGGTGATTCACCCACTTCTGCAGGAGGAAAGAAGACATCAGATGGCAGCTACCAGCCCTGACCTAATGAATCAGAATCTTTGGGGTAGGGTTCCAGCAAGTACATTTTTTTATCCCCTCCCTCGCACCCCCAGGTAGCTCTGTGCTCACACAGTTCTGCTAACTACTCCCCTCTCCAATTCATGATTGAACCCCCTGAAACTTATCTTCACTGGTAGAAAGACAGCTTCCTAATGGGACTCTTGTTTGGTTGACCCGCGAAGTATCACCTGTGAACTTGTGGTAGGCATGACACTGCTTCCTACCAGAGATGCCCATGTTCTAATTCCTGGAATCTGTGCATGTGTTATCTTACCTGGCAGAAGGAGTTTTGCAGGTAAGTTCTCACCCTGAATATCCAGGTGGACCTAATCTAATCATGTGAGCCCTTAAAAGAGAACTTTCAGAGGAAGAAGAATGGCCAGAAAGATGCAATGTGGTTTTCAAGGTGGACAAGGGAGCCATGGCCAGGGAGTGTGAGCAGCTTCTAGGAAATGAAAGACCAAGAAACTGATTCTCCTCGAGAACTTCTGGAAAGGAATGCAGCCCAGCAGACACCTTAATTTTAGCCAATGAGACCTGAGTAGGACTTCTAACCTCCAGAACTGTCTGATAATGAATTTGTGTGGATTTAAGGCACACAAATTATTTGTAATGATTTGTTACAGCAGCTATAGGAAAGCTAAGTATTCTGGGGGAAAAGTATTTAATGTGAATCTAGTCAGATATCTGTACATCATCAGGACTGCAGGAAGTACAGGGGCCAAAGGAACAATTTAAATGACACCAGGAGGAAACATCAGACAAACTAGGAAAGCAGCGGGTTCTGGGGGTGTCTGGGTGGCTCAGTTGGTTAAGCATCCAACTACAGCTCAGGTCATGATCTCACGGTTCATGAGTTCAAACCCCACATCAGGCTCTGTGCTGACAGCTTGGAGCCTGGAGCCTGCTTTGGATTCTGTGTCTGTCTCTCTCTGCCCCTCCACTGCTCATGCTTTGTCTCTCTCTCTCTCTCTAAAATACAAACATTAAAAAAAATTGAAGAGGTAGAATCTGAGACTAACTGCAAGAGGTTGGCCTCAGATCTGAACTGAATTGTAGAACCGCTATTTGGTGCTAAGAAAGTAGAATTGGTTGATGTGGAGGGGGAAAACACACACATTTGGTGTCAGAAGTATTTTGAGTAAAAACAGATCATAAAATACTTCATGATTAATCTTGCAAACACTGTCTGCTGTTCATCTCAAAAGAGAACCAACAGAAGTTCGCCCTCATGTGGAATGGATCTGAATTTACAGCTACTTTATGGCCACAGGATGATCTGAATCCACCAGTTCACTCTCATAATTTTGTCAGAAGGGTTTTGGATTTGGTGCAGGTCCCGAGTGTGATCATATGCTATATTGATGCCTTTGTGAGAATATTGGAAACCTAAGAGCAAGCTAGGGCTGACCTGAATACCAGTGACTCACATGAACAGTCGATGTGGGTTAATAAATCCTACGAAGATCCAAGGACCCACTCAACTAACAATATTCGGAGAATGAATATTGGGCAGGAGCCATCCAGCACAAGTGACTGGAAATAAACTGCTATTGTTTATTACCCACCCCTAGGACCAAACAAATAGCCCTGCATGTGGTTGGTTTATCTGGAATTTGAAGAACACATATTCCACATCTGGAAATATTGCTAGTTTCAGAAGACTTCCCTAGAGAAGGCCATGGTTGAGCTGGGAGCTGAACAAAAGTAGGCATGTCTCAATTATACAAAGGGATAACTCTCTCAGTGCTTTTAAGCCCCGTGACCCCCACCCAGATATACTTTTAGAAGTGTCTGCCACTGGACATGCAGGCGAGTCTATGGTAAAAGCCTGTGTGTGCCTCCCAGTGACAACCATTGAATTTTGGACCAGAAGATTCCACATACTGCTGCCCAGTACTCAGCATTTCAGAGACAATTACTAGTTTGCTCTTGGGCATTTGAGACTGCCTGTATGGCTGAATGACATGAATGGCTGAATGACATGAAATAACCATAAGACCTGAGATACACATAATGTCTTGGGAGATATCAGAGAAACATTCTATTAAGGAAGGCAGGGTCCAGAGGAGTTCCAGAATAAAATGGAAACAGTTCCTCCAGGAGAATGCTACCTGAGGAGGCACCCACCTGTATACCTAGACAGGTAGCCTCTTTTCTCCTATGACTGACTGGAATTGCTTCAGAAATTGCTGAAACCTGTCATGTGAAAAGCACTCAACTGACCAACCAAGCTACTTGGTTCATGGGGCAGATCCAAGGAAAATGAATAATATCCTGTTTGCAAGGCTGCAACTAAGGCCAGCAAATGGAAAGACTCTGAAGGAGGTAAGAATAAATCAGCTCAGTTGGCTGAACTACATGCTCTTTTCATAGCAGCGATGGAAGAATTGAACAATGATAAAAGTCCCTGTGTTTGAGTTTTTGTGCTCAAGTAAATGAGCAGCAGAAAACTGGACTGTTAAAGGTTGCCTATATGAGGTACAGCCCTATGGAAATCACCCTGGGAATTTAAGAAGTGTATTAAAGTGAGCCATGTTGATGCTCATAAGAAGAACTATTTTCCAGGTTCAAAAGGTGATTGGAAGTACCAAGTGGACTTTCTAGTGTTCTCCCTGGAAGTGGCTGTCTGAGTCCATGAAATGAGAGGGCATGGCTGTGCTGCAGCAATCCAGAGATGAGCTGAATCTTCACATACTCCTCTTGCACACTCTCAAGTCCCAAAATGCCAAGAACGGTTCTGTCTGCCAACAAGACAGGCTGCAAATGGTAATGGGAAAATTCCCCAGGAGAAAAGTCCCACCCATTGCTGGTGAGTGGATGTATCGGAAAAATCCTGGTGGCCCCAGGAGGCTATAAATGGGCCCTGAGCAGAATACACACTTACTCCAGACTGGGCTGTGCATACCCAAGGGTGTGCAAATGCTGACACCACTATTAAAAGAGTGGAATAGAGTATACTGGACCAATTTATGCAGCTGAGTTACATTTCTTCAGATCAAAGGATGCTCTTTACAGCCCATAGTGTCTAACAGTGGGCAAGAGATATCACATCAAATGGGCACACTGTGCTGCACGTCATTCTCTGAGGAGTGGTTTAGTATAGAATTGGAATGGACAATTGAACATTTGCTGTCTAAGTGGGGACTGGAGAGGGGCACCTGGCTGGTTCAGTTGGTAGAACGAACAACTCTTGATCTCAAGGTTGTGAGTTCAAGCCCCATATTGGGTGTGAAGATTACTTAAAAATAAAATTTTTAAAAATTTTCTTAAATAAATGGGAAGGGGAGAGCTAAATGTGTGAGTGGCTGGCTTACACAACTTTATTGTGCTCACACTCAACATGAGTGGGGCTAAGGGTCCCCACTGGATGGATTCCTCCAATTTTGGGGGATATCTTGGAAAGGGGGTGAGGGAGAATGCTGGCCCAATTGTACAGTTCTCTCCCACAACTTTCTTTTTTCCTACCTAATGCAGTGCTGCCAGAGCCCGAGATCCTACTGCAGTTACTGGAAGCAGAAATGACTCCAGAAACCATAACAATACTTTTAAACCTCAGGGCCTTATGGGTAGATTGTGCCTGCACTCCATCTGGGAAAGTTGAAGTTGACAGTAAATGCTACTGCGCTGCTTATTGGTTGAGATGGGCCACTAGTTCTGTATGTGTGTAACCCTACCCTATATGAATGGAAGTGGACTTAAGGATAGACAATTGCTAGACTAGTATTGCTGCCAGCAATTTGGACCAGTGTCCCTTCCAAAAGTGGAAAAGTTTGGGTAGAAAAAAAAGGCAACAGAGACCCCTGGGTGGCTCAATTGGTTAAGCATCTGACTCTTAGTCTAGGCTCAGGCCATGATCTCCTGGTTGCGAGATCAAGCCCCACATCGGGCTCTGCACTGACAGCCTGAAGTCTCCTTGGGATTCTCTCCCTCTCTCTCTGCCTTTTCCTGCCTCTCAAAATAAATAAATAAACATAAAAAAAAAAACAAATGAAGAGAAGTAGAAATAATAGCTGATGGTAAAGAAATGATAAGTGAGCTCTGCAACAAGGGAAATTCAATATTATATTAATAACTCTAAAGAGACTCAGAGCAAAGGAATAATATTATCTCCTAGCACAGATATACAGGATGCCCAGAAATGTGAAGCTGGTGTTCCCAAAACCACTCCTGTTTCTGGGATCTGACAAGTTCAACTGATAGTCTGTAAATCTTAGTGAGATCACTCTGGAAGACATTGTGGTCATATGATATGATAATAAACTGGACCAGCCATTCATGACTAAACAGAACTCTAGTTACGTTACTGTATCTTTGGGCTTCTATTTTTTAGATTTTTCCTGGTACCAAATTGTACCATGACCATACTACAATATGTTATCATACTGCTGTTACTGGTAAGATGCAACTAGCTCATGTAGTCTTATGATAACACCAATATTGGTTATCAAATGTATTGGGGAGTTGAGTCAAAAGCTCTTCAGGACATAATACCTATAGAAATAACTGGCCTGAGGAGGAACTGGATCTAGCTAACCATCAGCTGATTTCTATGATAAGTAGTTCTGCACAAGCTCATGATAAGTACAAATAGCAGTAGATCAAGGGGGGAAAAGAGCAATCCAATTAGCAATCAAATCTTAAAATAACAAAATACAACAGCAGCCCAGTGGGCCACATTGTGTTATGCAGATATACATATTACCCTTGTTTTTGAGGGTGGAAAACTTTTAAGCAGAATGGGGAAAACGTATATAATTGTAAAGAATATGAAAGTGTGTATAATGGCTTTGTGGGATAAGTTAGTTATCTCTTTAAATCTATCTCTAGCTTACATTGGCTTTTCCAAACCTGTTAGGTAGATTAATGTTGCTGCTATTGCTGTATCTGTTCTTAAAATGCTAAATCAAATGTAAATGCTCTGACAGGTATGATCATTTTGCTGTGAGGAATCTGTAGCCAAAGACTAGGGTGTAAGGTGGTGGAATAATAATAATAATAATAATAATAATAATAAAACTGGTCATTGTCCCAGTTCCTGGCACATAGCTCCTAAAACCTTTGGAATTTCCTACGTGACACGGATGATTGGAGCAACTTTTGTTACTCCTAATGAGCCCTTGTCAACCATACCTGAGTTTATGGTAGTGAGGTAAATCTTGATAGCCTCAGGTTAAGGGGTAGTTGTCAGAGAAAAGAGCCTGAGGATTTGAGGGTTACAACCTTCAGCCCAATTCCTTCACCTCTGGGGGAGGTAAGAGATGCTGGAGATTGAGTTCAATCACTAATGGCCAATGATCCAAACAATCATGCCTACATAAGGAAACCTCTGTAAAACCCTCTCAACAATGGGCACAGAGAGCTTACAAATTGGCAGTCACATCGTGTGCTGGCAGAGTGATGCAGCCGAACTCCACGGAACAGAAGCTCCTGTGTTCAGGTGCTTTGGCCCTTGCCCTATGTGCTGCTTCACGTGGCTGTTCATTTTTATCTCTTATAACACAGTGTAATAGTAAGCAGAGCATTTTCCTGAGTTCTGTGAATCATAGAAGCAAATTATGGAACCAGGGTTAGAGGGAGGGTTGAGAACCCTCGGTTTTGTAGCAAAACTTTGACCAAAGTGTGGGAACTTGGGGACCCACTTGCTACTGGCATCTGAAGTGAGGACAGACACTCTTGTGGGAACAAGTCCTGGTGAGTCTGAGGTGAACTCCTGGCAGTTAGTGTCAGAACCAAACTGAATTGTCTGACACTCCATTGGTTTTGCAGGACTGGCTGGTTAGGCATAAAAATTATTAGACGTAGAGACTGCCCAGCCACCAGACCTGGAGGCTATGATCAGAAATCTGAATTCTCTTTTAAGTACTCTTTTATCATTTTTATTTTTTGGAATACCAACTCCACAGGCCATTTCTTACATTTATGAATTCCCTTATTTTCAATATTCACAATGATCCTTTGAGACCAGTATTATCGTATACATTTTACAATTAAGATAAAAGTTAGGCTCAGAAACGAGAGGTAACTTACACATGGTCACACATATGGGGATGCAAGAAACACAGTTTGTATTCAGGACCATCTGACAATGTCTGTCTGGCAAAGGCAGTGCGGACTGAAAGTGAAGTCCGCCTGACTGCATTTGGATTCTTTGAGTGGTATGGGATGAGAGACAACTGCCCAGATATGGCCAGAAAGCACATGAGAAGTAAGAGCAATGTAGTTCATGATACTACCCCAGGGGGTGTTGTAAGAGGCCAGATAAAAGGAGATAATGTTATTAAAATAGTGTGCCTGATTAACTAGTTGTATTTTTCATTCCTTTTAGAGAATATTGCCCTTTGGAAGAATTGCTAATCAGAGAACATTTCTAATTAACTCCATACACAAGAAGAACAAATTTCCGGTTATGAAATAAATAAGTCATGAGGATGTAATGTACAGCAGGGTGATTCACATTAATAATATTATATTGCATATTTAAAAATTCCTAAGAAAACAGATCATAAAAGTTCTCATTGTAAGAAAAAAACTTTTATAACTGTGTATGATGAAAGAAGTTAACTACCTCATCATTTCAGTATATATACAAATATTGAATCATTGTATTCTATACCCGAAACTGATATAATGTTGTGTGTCAACTATATTTCAATTGAAAAAAGAATATATGATATATCAGTATAAGAACATTCATTAATATGATGCATTATATTAATGGATTCAAGAATAAAATCATGTTACTATTTCCATAAATTTTGAATAACTTGACAAATTTCAATACTCATTCCTTTAAAAAAAATTTATTTCTTAGCCTTAACTTTCAAGGTTGACTTTCTAGGGACACAGTAGTGTTAAACTGCAAGCTTGCTTTTTTTTTTTTTTTTTGCAGAAAAGTCTTCTCTATATTGGAAAAGTTCTCCTTTACTTATCAAGAACCAAGTCTGGCCACCTAGGATCATGGAATCACACCACAAGCCATAAGGAAGGCCCCCAGATATGATGAAAGTGATGTGCCTTTGCTCAGGAAAAGGAAATTCAAGAAGAATAGGAGAAAGGGATCAGAAGGAAGTGTCCTGGCTATGCCCACTCAAGATTAAAGCCCCTAAAGGTAGAAGGGAGTGAAGGACAAATATCAGCATGGGGTTGAAGTCAATATAAGGGAGGAGCTTCATTCTTGCTCACCTCTCATTGCTAAGACAAATGGCAAAACTCTGAGAGAATGCCTTCATTTAGCATGGCACCCACATTAAGATGGCCATGGGTGAGGGATTTTGAGAGGGCGGTGAAAGACACCCAGAGCTGCTGTGCTTCCCATCCTGAGGAGGGAGTCCTCAAAGGTGGAGCAAAAGTGGCTTGGGGTGCTGACAAGGGCCAAGAGCTTAGGAACAGTGCCAAGACTAAAGAACCATCTATCAGGAACCATACACACCAGGAAAGACCAAAGCCCAGGGGCCCCACCCCTGCCCTATATATTCCCTCCTGCCCCTGGAAGCCTTTTTGAGAATGAGGTAGTGGGAGAGAAATCCCTTGAGAGAGGGGAAGAATAACCCTGATGAGCAGTTCTATCTTTGAACTTAATGCTGACCCCAAAGACATTGAGTTACCCCCAGAGAGAATAATTAAAATCCAAAAAAAGGAAGGAATCTTGAATCACCTAACCCCCTCTTTCACCATCATTAGCAGGAATGAGAATTTCAGAGCACGGTGCCAGTGATCCACAGAAAATGTGTGTTTTGTAGATCTGAATTGTAATGCACTCACTTCCACTTGTGGACTCTGAGAGATCGCCTTACTCAAAGTCTGAAGACCTCTGTCATATTGATCACTCAGTCTTTCTGGGAATCCTTGCTTTACTTGGATGCCAGACACCATACTGCTCATTCGCCTCACCTTACAGGACACTCCTTCTCAGTTGCCTCTGGCAGCTTCGTGTCTTCCCAACTTCTATATGTTGGAGTGCCCCAAGGTTGGAGTCTTGGAACCATGCTTTTGTCATTTACATTCCCGCCTCCCAAAGTATCCCAAGACCAATCTGTCCTCTGGGTTCAGACTCATTTGTCCAAGTGCTTGACATACTGTGTGGATGTCTAACAGGCATTTCAAAGAAAGCATGTCTGGAACTCTGACTCCCAACATGCTCCTTCCCCAAGTGTCCCCGTTTCTATAAATGACGCGATTCCTGTATCCAGGCTGTAAACCTAGTACCCATCCTTGACTCCCTTGTTTCCTTTATGCCTTACATCTGGTCCACGAACAAGTCTTACTGCTCTATCATCAAATGCCCCTCATCTCTCACCTCGTTTCCTAATCGGGCTTCCTGCTTCCATTTCCCTATAGGGAATTTTCCACCTAGAATGGTTTAAAACATAAGACAGAGCTGCCACTTCCCTGCGCAAACCTTCCAAAACCTTTCTGTCACATATGGAATAAAGTCCGACCTCTTTTCCATGGCTTGTAAATCTATATAATCTGACCCTTTCTTCTCTCTCTGGCCTCACTTGTAAACTGTAGCATCTCCAACTCATTTCTCTGCTTTGTTTACCTTGTTCCAATCACACTGGACTGCTCCCTGTTTTGTATGTTCCAAACTTATTCCTGACTTGAGATCTTTGCCTTTTCTTCTACCCAGAAGACCTGCCCTAGGCATTCACGTGGCTGATTTAAATCCCCTCTTCCTAGAGACATCGTTGGTCTCTCTCTTTCTCTCTAAAATAGTCCCCTACATCATTTTCCATGATCCCCACAAGTAGAGGGGGCTGGCTTGAGGATGAGGCCAAGATAGAAGATAGCAGAGTTGGGAAATGGAGAAGAACACAATAATGATATATCTTTCAATAATCATATATCCATAACAGATGATGTAACAGTGTGAGCCCATGGTTCTAGGCATGCCTTCACTTGGATTCTTTGCAGAATCATGAGCCAACAGAATTTCTTTGTCTGAAAATCCTGTTTAGGTTTTGTTTTCTGCCACTTGTAACCAAGAGTCTTGATCCTAAGAACCAAACCCATACATACATACATGCTGTCTACCTTGACATGATTTTAGTATTTTACTGTCTTCATCAACATGAAGGTAGACCTCTGCAAGGTAAACCTCTTTTTTCTACTGTCCCTTAAAAACCTCTCCGTAAATGGGGCTCCTGGGTGGCTTAGTCGGTTGAGTGTCCGACTTCGGCTCAGGTCATGATCTCACGGTTTGTGGGTTCGAGCCCCGTGTCAGGCTCTGTGCTAGCAGCTCAGAACCTGGAGCCTGCTTCGGATTCTGTGTCTCCCTCTCTCTCTCTGCCCCTCCCCCATTCATGCTCTGTCTCTCTCTGCCTCAAAAACAAATAAAAACTATAAAAACATTAAAAAAAATAAGAGATGAGTGGCTAAACTAAATAAAAAATTTTAAAAAACTCTCCATAAAATCAACATTGAACAGCAATACCAGCTTTCTGTGAATGTAAAACCTAAGTCATGCTACAAAGTTGCTGAGTGGCAAAAACAAATTGCACCATTACTGTCTTTGACAACATGACTTTATTATTCCAGAAAGTCTTGCTCAAGATGATAAAAAGTTGCAAATGACTTTATTGTTCCTATTAAGAACTTTCTAAAATCAAACCAACTTAAGTGACCATCAGACTGCTCAATATTCCTTAATTTTTTTTAACATTTATTTATTGTTGAGAGACAGAGACAGAGCATGAGCATGGGAAGGGAAAAGGGAGGGGGAGACACAGAATCTGAAGCAGGCTCCAGGCTCTGAGCTGTCAGCACAGAACCCAACATGGGGCTCAAACTCAAAAACTGTGAGATCATGACCTGAGCTGAGGTCAGATACTTAACTGACTGAACCACCCAGGCTTCCCAAGACTGCTCAGTGTTTCAGTAGAGAATACCAACTGAATGTTTATACCTCAAGATGCTTCTAAACCTTCCCTCAGGAGTTTCTGCCTCACTGTGTCCACCAATCCTAATTGAGCCCCTACATTGAAAGACCTGTCTTAAACCAGCGCCTCAAACCTCAAAATATCCAAATATCCTGACTCCAGGCCCCCATTGTGATACTCTGTTATATTGTCAAGGTGACAATAAACTCAGATTGACTGTGATTGTTCCAGCAATATTTTCATGAACAAGCATTTAAGAATAAATACAAGTAACTGATCCCAGGCCTGAGTTCTGTGAGTGTTAGTTTGGGGTGTGTGTGTGTGTGTGTGTGTGTGTGTGTGTGTATACATGTGGCCGCTGGCACTGTTGGGGACTTTCTGAAGGATGATATCAAGTGGAGTCTTTCTTTGGCCACAAGGGTTTCACATACGTTTTACCTGCTTTCTCCTGACCTGTTATCCTCATCGATCTCTTGGGCCATTACTAAAGTTAAACACTTTTGTCTTCTTTTTCTTCTGTAACAGTTTCTGTAATTGCAAAGGCCACATGGTTTCGTGGACAGACTTGGAACCATGATTGAGTCCTGGCCATGCCACATTTATGGGATATCACTTAACTTTTGAGCCTCACGTAAAATGCAAGTAACACTATATACTAATCCAAGTTCTCCAGACAGAACCATAATCAATAGGGTGTTGGCATGTAGGTGTGTGTATGTGAAGAGAGAGAGAAAGAGGAAGAAAGACACTGATACAGAGTGAGAAAGATTTATTGTAAGGAATTGACTTGATTGTGGAGGCTTCGCAGGTCCAGAATCTTCAGGGTGGACCATCAGGCTGGAGCACCAGGGAGGAGTGGCAGTTTGAGTCCATATACAGTCTGCTGATAGAATGCTTTCTTGCCTGGGGGAGGTCAGTTTTTTTTTTTCTTTCAAGGCCTTCAGCTGATTGAATGAGGCTCACTCACATTATGGAGGATAGTCTGTTTTACTCAAAGTCTACTGATTTAAATATTAGTCATATCTTTAAAAACATCTACAATAATGTTTGACCAACTCTCTAGGTACAGTGGCCTAGCCAAGTTGACACATAAAATTAGCCATTATACCATACGAGACTCTCTGTTCTTAACAATAATAATAAGGAAAAATCCAACTCAGTCTAATGCCATTTCTCCAAACCCCAAATAATACCATTTTCTGCTTTTCTAAAGTTATCAATTACTATTTTTCTTTGAATTGACTGAATTTTAAATTTAAATTTATTCTAAAAGAAAAATTTATTGCACCACATTGAAATAAAAACTAGGGGCATATGGGTGGTTCAGTCAGTTAATTGTCCAACTCTTGATTTCAGCTCAGGTCATGATCTCGCAGTTGAGTCCAAGCCCCGTGTCAGGCTCTGTACTATCAGCATAAAGCCTGCTTGAGATCCTCTGTCTCTCCTCTCTCTCTCAGTCTCTGCATCTCTCTCTCTCTCTCTCTTTCTAAATAAATTAATAAACTTAAAAATAAAAGAAATAAAAACTAGTATAATCTTATACACACAGAAGTAATTATAAAAATAAACACAATCTGAAAAAAATTTAAGGTACTAAAGTCTAATTAAAAAAACCACCATCTTGGGCACCTGGGTGACTCAGTCAGTTGAGTGTCCAACTTTTGATTTTGGCTCAGGGCGTGAGCTCATGGTTCACGGATTCAAGCCTTTCATCGGGCTCCGTGCTGACAACGTGGAGCCTACTTGTGATTCTCTCTCCTCTTTCTCTGCCACCTGTACTTACACTGTCCCTCAGTTTCTCTCTCTCAAAATAAATAAATAAACATTAAAAAAATAAGAAACCACCATCTCATCTAGGTCTGACCTGAGCACTGCTTAGTCTTTGTTAAAAGGAAAAAGATAAACGCCAGACTTCAGCTCAGGTCATGATCTGAAACAACAAAAAGATAGGCATAAAAAAATAAAAAAAGAAAGGAGACATAATAGCAAACTGAAATCATCCTTGTTGATGTATTCAGAAGGATTAAGAAAAAAAATTTTAAGAATAGGGTTTTTTTGGCCACAAGATATGATACTACATTATTTCTAGGAATGATGTAAAATCCTTACGTGTACAACAAAAAGCCTCTCTCATGGATACGTACCTTACTCCTTAGGAAGCATAGACTTCTAAGGGAGAAGCTTTATTTTTGAAGAGAAGGAATCAGTGCTTAAAGCTAAGACAGAGTGAGAGACTAGAAATGCATGTTTCATGGGGGGACAAAATGCTTCATGCTCTGTAAGGTAAGCTTTTTTCCCTATTTTCCCTAAAAATCTCTCAGTAAAATCGACATTGGAAGCTAATGCAACTCATTCGTTATAGATGTATGAAAGTGCTGAGCTATGCTTCAAAAATTGCTGTGCAACATAAACAAAATCCACAGACACAGCCAACGTGTGGCTGATACATGTCATCTCATTCAAATGATTATTGGACATCTATCAGACCCAGGCACTGCACCAAGCCTTGGGATTGTAGAGATGAAGAAGACATGGCCCCTCCCTCTGTGAAGCTCATGCTAGTGAGAGGAGTGTGGTGCATTGGGTGGTCGCCCACAGAACGCAAGCATTTTCATACAGTGATGCATAGAATTCCCCATTCTGTTCCTTTTTTAAAAAATGTTTTAATGTTTATTTTTGAGAGAGACAGAGAGGCAGAGAGGCAGAGGGTGATCGGGGGAGGGGCAGAGAGAAAGGGAGACACAGAAAGCAAAACAGGCTGCAGGCTTTGAGCTGCCAGCCCAGAGCCTGACGCGGGGCTCAAACCCACGAATTGTGAGATCATGACCTGAGCTGAAGTCTGGCGCTTAATCAACTGAACCACCTAGGCACTCCTTTTTTTTTCCCCCTCTTGGAACATACCTGTTTTCCTTCTTTCTTGGGATAATAGTATGTTTCTGGTTCCATTATTACATTAAAAAATTTTAATGTACAGATGTAAAAATCATGTATTTGCTTTGTTAAATAAGAGATTGAGAAATGACACGGCATAATGACAAAGACTAGAATTTCTAAATTTTAAGTTGGCTATCCAGTAACTGGGTAAACTTTCTCTGCTTCAAATTTCCTTAGAACAAAGTTTGTACCAAAGATTTGTTATTGAATTTTACTTTTATATAAAAGTATATAAAAAGTATATGCCCCTGCCCTTCCTGTACTCCCATAACTGTGGCTGTGGGATTACTCTCTGGCCAATGGAATGTAAACAGAAATCTGGTTTTTTAAAAAAAAGGTACTCTGCTCCCTTTTTTTCCTTTCCTTCATCCTGCTGTCAGAGCATCCTGCAACACTAGCTGTCATCTTGGAGCGTGGGGATGAAAGCCACATCCTAGACATGCACAGTGGGGGCTTGGCTGGGCTTTTTTGTTTGTTTGTTTGTTGCTTTGTTTTGTTTTGCTTAGGGTTGGTTTTGACATTTGAGGTGTTTTTTGTTTTTTGGATTTTTTTCTCTCCTCTTTTATTAAGTTATTTAATTTTAGTCCCAGTATAGTTACAGTGTTATATTAGTTTCAGATGTACAATATAGGGATTTAACAATTCTATACTCAGAATTACTCAGTGCTCATCACAATAAGTGCACTCTTTAATCCACCTCACCTATTTCCCCCCACCTCTCTCTCCTTATTTAAAAAAATTTTTTAATGTTTTTATTTATGTCTGAGAGAGAGAGAGAGCATGAGCAGGGGAAGGTCAGAGAGAGAGGGAGATACAGAATCTGAAGCAGGCTCCCGGCTCTGAGCTAGCTCTCAGCACAGAGCCCGATGCGGGGCTCGAACCCACTAACTGTGAGATCATGACCTGAGCTTAAGTCGGACGCTTAACCAGCTGAATCACCCAGGTGCCCCAACTCTCCCGCTTCTGATAACCATCAATTTATTCTCTATAGCCAAGAGTTTGTTTCTTGATTTGTCTCTCTCTCTCTTTTTTCTGCCTTTGTTCATTTGTTTTCTTTCTTAAATTCCACCTGTGAGTGAAATCATATGGTATTTTTCTTTGTCTGACGCTTATTTCACTTGGCAATATACTCCCAACTCCATCCATGTTGTTAGAAGTGGCAAGAATTCATTCTTTTTATGGCTGAATAATATTCCATTGTGTATATATACTACCTCTTCTTTATCCATTCATCTCCAGTGGACACTTGGGCTGCTTCCATAATCTGGCTATTGCAAATAATGCTGTAATAAACATAGGGTTCATGTATCCCTTTGAATCAGTGATTTTGTATTTTGGGGGTAAACACTCCATAGTGCAATTACTGGATTGTTGGGTAAATCTATTTTTACTTTTGAAGAACATCAAAACTGTCTTCCATAGTGTCTGCACCAGTTTGCAGTCCCACAGACAGTGCACGAGGGGTCCTTTTTTCTCCACATCCTCGCCAGCGTTTGTTGTTTCTTGTAGTTTTTATTTTAGCCATTCTGACAGGTGTGAGGCAGTATCTCATTGTTGTTTTGATCCCATTTTGTTATTTTTTACAGTAAGAAAATAATTTTAAAATAACATTGTGTCCTTAAAGCAACTGTAATAAATGAGTTTCACTAGCAGGTAATTTTCTTTCAACCAATCCTGATTGTTTGAATTTGAAAAAATAAAGCTGGCAGCCACATCTGGGTTATGCATTTGATGTTTTCTTCTTCTATTTTATTTTTAAAAGATTCTTTAAGTAATGTCTACGCCCAACATGGGGCTCGACCTACAACTCCGAGATGAAGAGTCACACATTACACTGACCAAGCCAGCCAGGCACCCTTTTTCTTTCTATTTTAGCCCATTATCACTGGCATACATTGGTAACTGCTTCAGAACAGTGTTTCTTAAGCCAGACTGCTAGATTTATCCTTCAATAATTTTATGTCTGGAACCAATCAATATGTTATTGCTCATTAAGAATCATAACACTGTGGGGGCGCCCGACAGTTGGTTGGGCGTCCGATTTTCGTTCAGGTCATGATCTCGCGGTTCGTGGGTTCGAGCCCCGCGTCGGGCTCTGCGCTGACTGCCAGCTCAGAGCCTGGAGCCTGTTTCAGAGTCTGTGACTCTCTCTCTCTCTGACCCTCCCCTGCTCACGCTGTCTCTCTCTCTCTCTCTCTCTCTGCTAGAAATAAATAAAATATTTTAAAAAATTAAAAAAAAAGAATCATAACACGGTGATATTTAAAGCTAAATCCAGTGACCCACTAGTGGCCCATTGTTCCATAGATAATTCTTGGATTATAAGAGCTTCCCCATTTCAGAAATCTGAATAAATAGTAAATGATCAAACTTGTGTTGACCATGTTGGAGCCTGAAGATAGCCGAAAGGACATCAGGCTTCTCCAACTGCCAGGCCCTCAGGGAAGGGTTGAAACTACTTCTCACTGAACCCAGCAGTGAATCATCTGCTTTAATCACTTTCCCTATGGCCTACTGAGTAACTGCTATGATTAAAGAAATTCGTTTTTGCAAGAGCTTGGAGTGTCTCTCAATGTTCTTTCAACACTAGAATTGAACTGAATGAAGAATGTGTTGTTGTGCTTTTCAGAACCAACCCTCTGCTTAAGCCAGTTGAGCAAAAAGAAGTATAGGGTATTATTATTTTTATTACCAATATTATTTTTTAATCCTCTTAGATAAATAACACAGTCAAATCTCTGCTTCCATATCCAAATCTCCCATATAAATGCATTCATTTGTTTTTCATTCATTCGCTCAAAAAACATTTGTCACTGATACACTCTGACAAGCATATGTTGCCTTTGCCCTTGAAGAACTGATGGATGTGAAAAAGCAAAGTGTGTATTTTGGCCCAGTATAAGCAGCTAGGTCATGATGGTCAGGACAGGCTTCCCGGAAGAGACAATGTTTTGGCTTGGTCATAAGGACTGAATATGTGCCAGTCAGGCACTGATGTCAGAGAATGGATTCCAGGCAGAGAAAACTACACATTGAAAGACCAAATCTGGGAAAGAGCGTGAAAGAGTAAAAACGTGAGTAAAAGAAGCATAAAGAGTAGATGCTTCATATGACTTGAGTGAAGGCACCTGGGGGAAATGGGAGGGGAGGGACAGTTTATAGAGTTTTAGTTCTCTCCCAAAAGCAGTGGAGAGCCATTCTGGGAATTTACATTAAAATAGTTCTTCAGGGATTATATAGATTAAATAGGAGTGGTGTCAGCAGTAGTAAGAGCCATTTTGCACAAATTTAAAAGAGAAGCAGATCTAAAACTACAATGAAGTATCTCTTGACATCTACCACAATGGCTAAAATGGAAATGATAAACAATGCCAAGACTTGGCAAGGATGTAAATCCTCATCCACTGGGATAGTGTATATTGTGACAATCAATTCAGAAAACTTTGTTGGTACAACCACTAATGCATAACCTATGACTAAGCAATCCACTCCTCAAATATATACCAAATAGAAATGTGTACACAGCTCTGCCAAGAAGCATGTATGAGACAGTAGCAGCATTGTTCTTAAGACCCCAAAACAGGAAATTTCCCAAACACTCATCAAGAGTACAATGGGTAAATGAATTATTATGTATTCCCACAATAAAATACTGCATGGTGATAAGAATGAGAAAATTATAACAACTTATAACAGGAATGAATTTCACAAGCGCAATGCTCAGCTGAAAACTCCAAACACAAAAGAGTATATGTTCTATGATTCCATTTATATAAAGTTTAAAAGAGGCAAAAATACTGTCTGATGTAGGATGATAAGATGTGGTTATGGTTATCCATGAGAAGTAGTCACTGCAATGGGCATGAGAGAAGATTCTGGGTTGATAAAAATGTGGTTTCTTGACCTGAGGGCTTGTTACTTGGGTGTGTTTATCTTGTGAAAAAGTCACGAGCATTTATACAATTTGTGTACCTGTCTGTGTGTGTGTTACACTGCAGTAAAAAGGCTCTACCCTCCCCAAAACACACACACACACACACACACACACACACCAATAGAAAGGCAAAAAGAATACCAAAGCTACTAACACATTTCAGTGGGACTTGAGTCTAGTGAGAGACCAGAACAGACTTTTCAGCAGGGAGTTGATCTTAGCACAAAAGTAAGAACAAGCGGCCTGCTGATATGTGGTTTTTGGTGTCCTACACAATATTTTTAACATTTGTAATTATAGTGCACCCTTGAACAACAGGGGTTTGAGCTGTGTGGATCCGCTTACATGTAGATGTCTTTTTTATATATATAAATACAGTACAGCACTATAAATGTATTTTCTCTTCCTTATGATTTTTTAAATCATTTCCTTGTTTCTAGGTTACTTTATTGTAAAAATATAGCATATAATACATATTATATACAAAATATGTGTTAATCAACTGTTCATGTTATTGGTAAGTCTTCTGGTCAATAGTAGGCTATTAGTAGTTGAGTTTTTTTACATTTATTTATTTTTGACAGAGAGAGAGAGAGAGAACAAGCAGGGAAGGGGCTGAGAGAGAGGGAGAGAGGACCCAAAGTGGGCTCTGCACTGACAGCAGCCAGTGAGCTAGCGAGCTGTGAGATCATGACCTGAGCTGAAGTCAGATGCTCAACCAACTGAGCTCCCCAGGAGCCCCAGTAGCTGAGTTTTAGGGGAGTCAAAGTTATACATGGATTATCAACTGTATGAGGAGGTTGTTATTGCTAAACCCCGTGTCTTTCAAGGGTCAACTATAGTCTCTAACATTCTGAAAATTTTACATAAAAAACCTAAATGCCCTTCACTCCTTGCTTTTGTAAAAAACAATACAGATCTAAGAACATTACAGGTAACATGGAAGAGTGTCTTGCTCTGATTTACATTTTAAAAGAAAATTTTCAGCTGTTTCAAGCAAAAGCAAAACTGGGGATCAAGTATGAAGCTGTTGCCAGAATCCAGATAAGGGGTGAGAATATCTTGGATCATGGGGGTAACAGGAAAAATGCCAGCACATGTGCAAATTCTAGATATATTCTGAAAGCATAATTGATTGGACTGCCTTGTGTGGGGTGTAGTAGATAAAGAGAAAGCCAAGGACAACTCTAAAAGTTTTGGCCTGACCAACTGGAACAAGAAAGTTGTCAACAACTGAGCCAAGTGCAGCCTGAGAACTGAGTAGGAGTTTAAGGGGCCTCATGGATGGGGAGTAATCTATTTGGGAAATGTTAAATTTGAGATAGTTTTTTTTAAGTTTATTTATTTATTTGGAGAAAGAGAGGGAGAAAGAGAGAGAGAGCACAAGCAGAGGAGGGGCAGGTAGAAAGGGAGAGAGAATCCCAAGCAGGCTCCCCGCTGTCAGCACTGTGCCCAATGCAGGATTCAAACTCACAAACTGTGAGACCATGACTTGAGCTGAAATCAAGAGTCAGACATTTAAGCAACTGAGCCACCAGACACCGCTGAGATAGCTCTTAAATACCCAAGTGCAGGTTTCAAGAGATATTTGAATAGTTAAGTCTGGAGTTCAAGAAACAAGTCTGAAAAGAAGATATAATTGTGGAAACCATCAGTTTATGGTGGTATTTCAAGCCACAAGATTAAGACAAGCAAGGGGGTACGTGGAGTCCTGGGACTGAGATATGAGCCTCCAACATGAAGAGGTCTGAGTGAAAAATAGGAAGCAGCAAAGGAGACAAAAGAGGAATGGTCAATAAGGTAGCACATAGCCAAGAGAGTATGATCTCCTGGGATCCAAAGGAAGTAGGTATGTTTCTGAAGATGCAGTGATCAACTGGGTCACATGTCAAGGAAAGGGAACACTGATTAATGCTCAGGCCATTTAGTAACATGGAGGTCATTATGACCATAGCCAGAGCTCTCTTGGTAGTATGATGGACCAAAAAGCAGACAAGGTGACCTCAAGAAAGACTAAGAAGAGAAGACTAAAAGAAAAGGTATCAGTGAGTTTAGTTAACTCTTTCATTGAATTTTGCTACAAAAGGGAGTTAAGAAGTAAGATCACCAATCCAGGGGTCCAGAAAAGCATCTTTCTGTTTGTGTGTCTGCTATTTGTTACATGGGAAAACTAACTGCATGTTTGTGTGCTGATGTGAATGTTTAGCAAAAAGCTAACAATTAATAGAAACCAGTGGGAGATTTGCAGGGAAAATATTCAGTTTCCTTGTCCAAAACTGACACTTATAATGCTTATCTCGCCTAGATTTTATAAAGGTGAAATGACTTAATATAGGTGAGTGCCTCATTCCCAATAATACTCAAAAAAATGACAATGACACTGACTTGTGTCATTGTCTCTAAAACACAATTTTCGGGACTGGAAATCTCTCTATTGAGAGGTTGTACGTCTATTTGGATAAATACAAGAAGCTAATGAGATTAGGTTATCCATAAATAACCTATGAATTTTTTAACATTTCATTCTTAATAAAATGCCTCCTTATTTAAATATTAAATCAGAGACAATAACAAAATCTGCCAGAACAGCACATTTCATATCTTTGGTATTCTGTTCATGTAGGCTTATTTTAAACCCAAAGATTTATTCAAATGTTCCACAACCTGTATGACAAAATTAAGGTATGAGAGCTGCTTCAGGCTGAGGGTCAGACTCTGGGAGAAATCACCTCCCTCCCTACTTGATTTCATAGCAAGGATCAGCCAAATGGATGAGCCAAAAGTTTAAGTCAGCCAAGTTGCACTGATTAACTGCTGAAATTGAGGTTAAGAGCAATTCCCCAGGAATCAGGAAATCCTGGGCTCTAGCCTTGAGGTTAACCTGCCCTGTTGGATTTAACCATTGGAAAGATCTTTAACTTTCTAAGCCTCTGTTTCCTAACCAGTAAACAAAGGGCTTGAGCCTGATGCCATTACTTCAGCTCCCATGGTCTAGGATTCTGATATTGGAGATTATATGAGGCTTTATGGACAGTAGAAGAGATTGATTGGGGCCACCACTATCCAGCTGTGGAGTTTGGGCAGATTGTTCAACTTCTCTGAGTCTTAGTTTTCTCCTCTTTCTTTTTTTTTTTT
>NW_027551568.1:11545087-11560109 GCF_008692635.1 Crocuta crocuta | reverse complement strand
AGAGAGAGAGGGAGTCACAGACTCTGAAACAGGCTCCAGGCTCTGAGCTGGCAGTCAGCACAGAGCCCAACGCGGGGCTTGAACCCACGAACCGTGAGATCATGACCTAAGTGAAAGTCGGACTCTTAACCGACTAAGCCACCTAGGCGCCCCAGTTTTCTCCTCTTTCATCTGAGGTATAAGAACCAAATACAACTCTGTTCAAATACCACTTTATTAAGGGCCCTCTGCTATTCCAAGCGAAGGGGCTAAAGCAGCGGCCTCAGCCAAGAGAGGGCAGGGTACGCCAGGATCCACCTCTAGAGTATATTCAAAACAGTCACATCTCCCTTGCCCCTCAGAAGTTGAGCCACTTTCTCTTTTTCAAACTGTTAGATTTGTAATGGTGGCCTAGAGCCTTGTCCTATGAAGAATGGTAATGATACAAATCATCAACAAAGTCCATTTGCATCATTAGATTGGTAAGAGGAAGCTGTGGTTCTGCGTTTGCAATTCCAGGCTTACATGTGTAAAACTTTGTCAGAATGAGTTTTTATTCCTTCCTCTCTCTTCAAGACTGTGTCCTCTCCATAGATAGGCTTTGAGTGCTCTTCAGTTTTTAACTTTGACTAACACTGAGAGAAGTCAAGTTCATGGAGAAGTGTGGGAAAGTCTGACTTTCCTCATTGGTCTTTGAGGTAGGTTGTCTGCAAAGGTGATCACTATGCCCCTCCTCACATCAGGAGAGGTGACAGTGTCCCCAACCCCAAAATCAGGGCTGGCCTTGTGATTTGCTTTGACCAATAGAATGTAGTCAATGTGATACTTTCGGATTTCTAGGCCCAGACTCTAAGGAGCTCCCAAAGATTCTTTTACTCAGAGGGGAATCCAGCCAACCATAGAAAGAAGCCCAGGCTATCCACATGGATTTAAAAGAACACATGGAGAAGAATCTAAGTTCCAGACATGAGTGATTCCAGCTGACACCAAAAAAGTGACACCCAGTCATCCTAGTCAGTCCCCAGCCATTCAAGCCTTTCCAGCTAAGGCAGCAGATGCATGAGTGAGGCCATCTTGAATCCTCCAGCCCCTCCAAAGCATACAGGCTGAGACCATATGGGAGGAGATTTGAGCTGTTCTAGCTGGACCCCCCACTCGGATAGATTCCCAGCCCACTGATTTGTACACAGTAAGATGGTTATTCTTCTGAGACACTGAATTCTGAGCAAGTTGAGTCTCAGATGAGTAATTACCTTACCCAAAGTCACATAAAGAATAAATAGCAGAACTGAGATTAGGACACTAGTCCAGACTTTCCCAGATTGATAATAAAATTCTTATTCTTCCTCCTCACATTCCATTCTAGTTGCATACAGGCTTGAATTTCAAGATTTTAATTACAGAATGATAGGTTTCAGAAGACAAGCATGTTTAGTTGGTACCACACAATTCAGTTCTCAATTACATACTGACTTACTCTGGTCTCTAATTACTTGATCAGACATATTTCAATTTATAATTTCTCAGAAGTCAGCAAAAGGGAATGTGCTTCCTGACAGTATTTTGAAGGATATTTATTAGATTTATTACAGGTAGACCTTACTTTTCACAGTAAAGCCAATCTTTTAAAAGTTTCACGTAAGTAAAAAAAAAAGTTTTATGTAAATAGCATTGCTGTAAGTTAACTTATATTTTAATGAAATAGAGGTTTCCATTTAAGGAAAATCAGCAGTGAACTTTTTAATAGAGCTTTTGAAACATTTTTAAGATGATGAATCACTTAGGGTCATTTTCTGTCCCAGAAGCTGAGGTTTTTATGTTAGATTTTCTTAAATTGAGACACAGCTTTAAAAGATGAGATTTCTGCAGTGCACAAAGATAATCCTTGGCCTAAAGTAAGTACTAGGAAAAATTGGTAATACTTAGATGCATGTTCTGGTTGAGTTGTGTCCTACCCTAAAATGTTAAAGTCCTAACCCTCAGGACCTATGAATCTGACCTTATTTAGAAATAGGGCCTTTACAGATATAATCAAATTAAGATAAGGTCATTAGCTGTGAGCCCCAATCCAGTATGACTAATGGCCTTATAAGAAGTAGAAAATGCCATCTAATGGCAGACAGAGATTGAAAAGCTGAAGCTGTAACCAAGGAACACCAATTATCAGCAGCTGTCACCAGAAGCTAGGAAGAGGCCAGGAAAGTTTCTACCCAGAGTCTCAGAAGAAGCATGGCCCTGCTCGCTGACACCTTGGTCTTGGACTTCTAGCCTCCAGAATTGTAAGAGAACAGATTTCTGTTGTTTTTGTTGTTTTATGGCAATTTGCTATGGCAGCTGTAAGAAACTAACACCATGTGCATCATTTTATTTTTTTCTTTATTTTTTAATGTTTATTTATTTTTGAGAGAGGGAGAGACAGAAAGTGAGCAGGGGAGGAGCAGAGAGACAGGGAGACACAGAATCTGAAGCAGGCCCCAGGCTCTGAGCTGTCAGCACAGAGCCTGATGTGGGGCTCGAACCCACTGACCATGAGATCATGACCTGAGGTGAAGCTGGACACTTAACTGACTGAGCCACCCAAGTGCCCCTATGTACATCATTCTTTTTTTTACTCAGAAGGAAATGTTAGAAGGAGGAAGATATATGAGGAAACTGAACAGAGAAGTATTTTTTAGCCAAATCAATAGATATTCCTGGGGTACCTGGGTGGCTCAGTCGTTTAAGCATCCGACTTTGGCTCAGGTCATGATCTCACAGTTTGTGAATTCGAGTCCCACATCAAGCACTGTGCTGACAGCTCAAAGCCTGGAGCCTGCTTTAGATTCTGAGTCTCCTCCTTCTCTCTGCCCCTCCCCTGCTTGTGCTCTGTCTCTCTGTCTCTCAAAAAAAAAAAAAATAGGCTTTAAAAAATATTTAATAGATATTACCAACCCCTGTCCACATGCCACTTTTACTCTAAAGGCTAGAAAAAAATAATACTTTCGGAGGCTCTACTACAGCTGGAACTACTCATGTGCCAATGAAACATTTCTAGATAATAAACATCCATTGTTTTTGTTTGTTTGACAAAAGAGAAAGTCATAGCTAGGCCAGTCTTCCTTGTTCTTCCCCCTCAATTCGTATGTGCTATCTTGGGGTAGAGCAGTCATTTTGCAACAAATAGGTAGCAAGCATGAAAGACCAAGAAAATCATAGTGCAAAACCATTGACAATGCAGAGCCACTCAACCAACTCCAATCAACACCAGTCTCTAGACTTGAGTTACATGAGAAAAATAAACCCACATTTTTTTAACCCATGACACGTTGGATTTTCTGTTAGAACTCAACACATTCCTAACTGATGGAAGAAGCGATTGCCATAGTTCAGACCAGAGGTAATGCGTAAGGAGAAGAAAATCAGGGAGGGATGGAAAACAAGGAGAAAGGAGAAAAATATTGTCGACATAAGTATTAAGTTAGAACCTGGGGATCAATTGAGAATGGGGAAGAAAAAGAAGCTGGTATAACTATGTGATTTTATGACTGGGTTCTGGATAGATTTCTTCTTCTGTAAGCAGTTATATACAGCTCCCTGTCTCTGATGCAGCAAATGGTTTTGAACAGCCAATGCCAGCCTAATACCAGATGGTGGCAAAAGCATCACAATTTACTCCCCCAATGTACAAATGTACAAACAATACAAACATACAACTGTATTCAGCCATTAAAGCTCCTTGGCACTTTCTACCTGACCATGAAAGTCTCTGCTCAGGTCAGCCCAATGCATCAGTCTCCAAGCTTAAGCTCCAAAGTTTAGAGAGAATTTGCAAGAGTTTCACATTCCAAGTTTGCAGTTTTTCAAGGGAGCATGCTTGTGATGCTATGTCTTACAGAGAAGGATTCATCAACTTGACATTGGTTCTTAGGATTAACCATACACATTCTAAAAACGTGCTCCTCAAAGTGGGTCCCAGACCAGCTGCATCAGCATCACCTGGGGACTTGTTAGCAATTCAAGTTCCCAGGGCCCATCCCAGACCTCCTGAAGCAGAAATTTAACAATCTGCTTTTTAACAAAGTCTTCAGCTAACTTTGACGGACATCTATTGTCCTGAGGGAATGCTAGTAGAATGCCTCTGGCTTGACAAAATTGATTCCCCCAATCCTCCTTTGATATACAGTTGCTTACTGGATTAGAGGTGGAAATTCTCTCAGGAGCCAAAGAGCTTCCTGAGAGAACAGGGATAAAAACCTGAAAACTTGCCCTTTGCAGCTCAGCACTAATAGAATGTTTTTGGTGGTTGGAATGACCTTGGCTGAGGTTAAGCCTCCAGAGGGGAATTCCTTAAGAGGAAGTGGAAAGTCAAGCTCCAAACCAAGGTTGCATGACAGAAAGGGTGATTCTAGCTTGTATGTACCACGGGAATCCCCACCTCACCCCACCATGCTGGCTTGATGATCATGCTTCTGGGGATTTGCTAAGCATTTGAATTTCAACAAAGATTCCTTCCATGTGAGCCCCAAGCATGGGCCCAGTTGTCCAAGTGTGACAGTCAAAGAGTAAGACCTCCTTGAAGAGTTACTGCATCTTTACTGACGATGTCAGACTAGTGCTCTGCAGAAAACAGACTCTGTGCTTAGGACATTTGAAAGCTAAACTGATTCCCTTGCACTGATAAGACTGCTGAGGTTCTCAGAGGATCGGTGGGGAGGTTGACATCATAAGAGTTCTTCTTCCTGCTCTCAAAAGACTGTATTGGGCCTTATCACCCTCAGGTTTATCATTGTGCCCTGCACTACTCTGAATCCAGGGGGGCTGACCCTGGGGACTCCTGTGTCCTCTGGCTTCTTGCTGAGTTCAGTCAGTGGAAGAGTTCATGGGAGCCTGAAGGACAAGGGGAAGGGAAAAGTGAGTGCTACTCTCTGACCCTTTCTGCCTAAGTCAGCCTTTCCTGCAGCAACTCGGTCACCCCCACTTCTGCCCTTCAGACCCATCATGGTTCCATCTCCAGCCAGGCCACCTGGCCCTAGTTTCTCCTCCCTTTGGTTTTCCAGCCAGGGGGTAGTGATGGTTTCTTGGTGTTACTCATCTCTAATCCCAATCTGGCTTCTTGGCCTCTTTCATTACTGATGTAATAAATTCCCTTTGTTAAGCCCCTTTTGTTGTAAATACTTAGAATTCTTTCTTTTTTTCTGATTAGAACTTGATGATATAACTCATCTGGCAATTGTCACAAAAGGGTAGATTGGGCCTTTACGGAGATAAACAGATAAAATAGATCTCAGATATGAAACAGAGTTGTGAGTCAGATGTCTCAGCCCTGAGCATTTGCAAAAGGGCAGGAGACTAAGAAGTGTTGTAAACCCCTCACAGACATTGAGGGTTGATCTCTATGGTGCACTTTGCCCCAGGCTCCCATGCCCTCTGGCTTCTGGTTGGGTTCAGCCAATGGAAGACACTGGTTGGAGATGGGAGGAATAGCAATAGGAAGAAAGAAAGAGTGCTTACACAAGTTTCCTGAAGCATATTCACGATGCCAACATGGTGGAGTCAGGTGAGGGCTCCAGTCTAGGGCCCACACCAGCCAGAATCAGCTAACTGTCTCTCCTTCTTCTCTCTTCTGGTTTGAGATTTTAGCAGTGTCTTCTTTCCTCAGTTATGGCCACTCTTCTTGGCAGGTGGCCCATCTCCAATGATTACAGCTTTTCCCAGGTTCCATGCTCATACCTAGGAGTGATAACAGTTGCCCCTGTTGCTACCCCTGACTGCTTCCCATTCCTTTTTGGTTCCATTAACGCTTCCCAGACCTTTGGAAGATGACCTCTCTTCCAACTCTCTTTAATTGTTGCATGAGTGTGCCAGCTGTTTTCTGCCAACAAGGTGATTTATACAAGGCACACAATGAATCAGGAATTGGAGATTACAGAGAGGATGTGTGGAGAGGACTCCCTTTGAGAGAACTGAATTGGGAATTCAGGAGGAAGGGCATCATGGGTGCCCAGGGAAGATAATGACTTAAGTCATTGGAAGTCCTAAGCACAGGGGACAGGAGCAGGGGTGCTTTTTGAGTGTGGGTTTTACTATAGGGTGTTCTGGCTGGGCTGTTTCATCAAGGAAACCTCTGAGGTCATGGGCTGGTCAAATTTACTGGAGGAGATTCTTCAAATCTCTTCTGAATGGCAAAGCTACACTTCAATTTTATAAAGACTGAGTGGAAAAAGAAGAGTGGGGAAATATCTCTGCATTAAGAATTCTACATGATACTTCATTTTGTTTTTGTATTTACCACTACTTTCACATGTGACCATGGTCACATGTCTACAATCATATCTCTTTTATTCTTTTTTAAAACATAAACCTCCAATCATCAGCCCAGGTGGAGATGTATAAATTCAAGGGAGGCATATAGGGATTTCATATACTTCTTATACAGACCATTAAGGAACATTCCAGTCTGACATACCACTCTCCGTTCCTCTCCAGAGGTATCTGTTTTTATTAATTCCTTTCAAGAGATTGACAGCATATAGTTTTCTCGGACCACCACAACAAATTTATACATCTCCACCTGGGCTGATGATTGGAGGTTTATGTTTTAAAAAAGAATAAAAGAGATATGATTGTAGACATGTGACCATGGTCACATGTGAAAGTAGTGGTAAATACAAAAACAAAATGAAGTATCATGTAGAATTCTTAATGCAGAGATATTTCCCCACTCTTCTTTTTCCACTCAGTCTTTATAAAATTGAAGTGTAGCTTTGCCATTCAGAAGAGATTTGAAGAATCTCTTCTGAATGACAGAAACTCATCTTCTCACAATTCTGGAGAATAAAGAGGCTGAGATCAAGGTGTCAGTAGGGTTGGTGCCTTCTGAAGCCTCTCTCCTTGGCTTATAGATGGTGTCTTCTCCCTTTGTCTTCACAAGTTCATCCTGCTGTTCAGGTGTGTGTCCTAATTTCTTTTTCTTATGAGGACACCAGTCATATTGGATTAAGGCCCACCCTAATGATCTTATTTTAACTTACTCACCTCTTTAGAGGTCCTGTCTCCAAATACAGTCACATTCAGAGGTACCACACATTAGGGCTTCAATGTATGATTTTTATGAGGGACATAAGTCAGCCCATAACAAGCAGTATAAAATTGAATAACTTTGCCTCCCCCTGTGCCATCTAGATTTAGCTCTTTGGATTTACTGAGTCCATTCAACTGCAGCTGCTGTCTACCTTCCAAAATGTAGTTATCATTAACTTTTCTTTCTAAGTCTTTACCCTGAAATATTTATGCTTTCCTTTATATGTCTCACTTATTCTCATTTGGTGTGATTTTGGAAGTCAGAAAAAGTAAATGCTTGTATTTCATCCATCATCTCTCATCAGATGTCTCTAGCCCACTTTATATCTCTTAACATGACCACATAGAAATTTTCTAAGTCATTGGGAAGTCTTTCTGAAGCTTATTTTTATAGCCATATAATGAATCTTCCAGCTGGAGGGTATCATACTCTGTTTTTGTAACACTACAGTAAATATTCGGGTCAAGAGTATTGACTTTAAGTCTTCCTTGATATAAACCTCAATTCATCAAATCTAAGATACCACCCATTGTAAGATACAGCCAAAAAAAGCTGAACCAGTTTACTTCTGGAGAGGAGAAAAGTGGGGTTGGTGAAGTCAAGAGGCTGTTTTTTAATGTCTTTCAAAACATCTTGACTCTAACTATGTGCATCTATGAAATCTGATAAAAATAAAAACAGAAGGGAAAAATCAAGCCAGAAAAGTATGTCTACAGTGTGACCTCATTATTTAAAACAAAAAAAAAAATTTGTTTTCCATACAAAAATTACTAAGGATCTCCAGGGGTAAATTTAAAAGTGAGTTTTATTTTCATTGTTTTCTGGACTTTTCAAAGTTGAGACAAGTGACTAGTTTCTAAAGAAGATAAAAGTTTACTTTTTATCCCTTTATTCTAAAAAGAAAAATGAGCAGAAAGAAATGCACCAAACCGTAGTCCTTGCATGGTGAAACTATAGATGTTATTTCTCCTTTGTGCTTTTCTGAAGTTACTGAATTTCCCCTAATAAACATGTTTGGCAGCTGAGGAGACTAAGAATACTCTGCTTGAGAAATAGAGAAATCTCTTTCCCTCAAGGAGAGACAACCCAAAGGGATATCCCAGTTCAGACATCTCAGCTTATTTGCTGAGGCTACACAGCAGCCTTATTTCTCCTTTTGCCCAAAGCTGATTCTTTTGCCTCATCTCCTGAAGGATTGATCCCAAGAGCACCCCAATAACCTTCTCCTCCTTCTCAAAGTCTATATCCCAGGGAACCTGATCTATAGTACATATGCCTTAGGCTAATTCAAAGGAGATCATCTACCAACTTACTGCAAGTCATGAAAGTATTTCCAAAAGCACTGTGCAAATGGCAAGATTTCATTCTTTTTTATGGCTAAATAATATTTCATTATACACACACACATGTGTGTGTGTGTGTGTGTATGGCCACTTCTGCTTTATCCATTCATCTATCATTGGACACTTGGGCTCCTTCCATAATTTGGCTATTGTAAATAATGCTGCATTAAAAATAAGAATGCATGTATCCCTTTGAATTAGTGTTTTTGTACTCATTGGATAAATATCCAGTAATGCAATTACCGGATCATATGGTAGTTCAATTTAATTTTCTTAAGGAACCTCCATACTGTTTCCCACAGTGGCTGCACCAGCTTGTATTTCCACCAACAGTGCAAGAGAGTTCCTCTTTCTCCACATCCTCACTAACATTTGTTAATTCTTGTGTTTTTTTATTTTAGCCATTCTTACAGATGTGAAGTGGTATCTCATTGTAATTTTAATTTGCATTTCCCTGATGATGAGTAATGTTGAGCATCTTTTCATGTTGGCCATCTGTATGCCTTCTTTGGAGAAATATTTGTTCATGTCTCTTGCCCATTTTTAATTGGATTACTTGTTTTCGGCGAGTTGAGTTGTATAGGTTCTTTATGTATTTTGGATACTAACCCTTTATCAGATATGTCATTTGCAAATACCTTCTTCCATTCCATAGGTTGACTTTTTTCATCACTGTGCAGAAGCTTTTTATTTCTATGTAGTCCCAATAGTTTAATTTTTGCTTTTATTTCTCTTGCCTCAGGAAGAGACATCTAGAAAAATGCTATGGCCAATATTAGATTCCTGCCTGTGCTCTTTTCTAGGATTTTTATGGTCTCAGCCACACAGTGGGGCTTTAATCTATTTTGAATTTATTTTTGTGTGCAGTGAAAGAAAGTGTTCCGCCTTTGTTTTTCATGTAGCTGACCAGCTTTCCCAACACCATTTGTTGAGGAGACATTTTCCCACTGTATATTCTTTCCTGCTTTGTCAACTTTTTTAAAGTTTATTTATTTTGAGAGAGAGGGAGGTGGGGGCAGAGAGAGAGGGGGAGAGAGAGAATCCCAAACAGGCTCCCCACTGTCAGAACAGAACCGGATGCAGGGCTCAAACTCACAAACTGTGAGACCATGACGTGAACCAAAATCAAGAGTCAGTCACTTAACCGACTGAGCCCCCAGGCACCCTCTTTGCTTTGTCAAATATTAATTAATCATATAATTGTAGGCTTATTTCTGGGTTTTCTATTCTGTTCTATTGACTTATCTGTCTATTTTTGTGCTAGTACCATACAGGGTGTTTGTTTGTTTGTTTTAATTAAAGTTAGTTAACATACAGTGTTATATTAGTTTTGTGTACAATATAGTAATTCAACACTTCTGTACATCACCCTGTGCTCATCACAAGTGCATACTCTTTAATCCCTACCACCTATTTAACCTATCCTTCCAACCCCTCCCCTCTGGTAACCATCAGTTTGTTCTCTGGAGTTAAGAGTCTGTTTCCTGATTTACCTCTTTTTCTCTTATTTTTTCTCTTTATTTGTTTGTTTTGTTTCTTAAATTCTGTACATGAATGAAATCATATGGTTATTTTTCTTTCTCTGACTAGTACCATATTGTTTTGATTACTACAGGTTTGTTATGTAACTTGACCTCTGGAAATGTAATGCCTCCAGCTTTGCTGTTCTTTTTTAAAATTACTTTGGCTATTTGGGTTTGTGTGTGTGTGTGTGTATGTGTATGTGTGTGTGTGTGTGCATGTGTATGTGTGTGTGTGTGTGGTTCCACATAAATTTGAGGACTTTTTTCTAGTTGTGTGAAAAATGCTGTTGTTATTTTGCTAAGAGTTGTGTTAAATGTTTAGAATGCTTTGGGTAGTATAGACATTTTAACAATATTTGTTCTTCTGATCCATGAGCATGAAATGTCTTTCCATTTCGTTATGTTGGAATACACTAAGACTTTCTGAGTTTCTACTGTTAACCAGGCATTAAGTTCAGCATTATACCAAAAATATGAAAATGGTGATTATCTTTGGAAGATGGAATTGGAAGTGGTTTTTATTTTCTTCTTCCTCCTTTTAACATATTTCCCATTGTTTCATAATTACATACAAAGTTATAAAAATTATTTTATAAATCAACCTTATATAAATGTTTATGATAGAAACTATTTCAATAAATATTTGCTATAATTGTTATATTACATGTAACCCCAGATTCTCTTCTCCATTCTCCAAAAAGCCCAAGACCTACATAAATAAGTTGTGCCAACTTAACAGAATCTGAAGAGCAGGGTTTGAATCTCAATATTTGGTATATGTAGAGTTGTTATTAATTCTCTAGTCAAGAAATAAATAACCTGAGTGTTTTCCAAATCATTTGTATTTTGAAGCTGGAAAAAAAAAAGAGAGAGGCTCCCATTGACTTCAGATAGATTACATAACAAAAGGATCATAAAGTTTTCCCAGCACTGAGTCTTTGACAAAGACATCATAGATAACAAGGAAGGCAGCGCCTGCACTTGAAAGTTTGAGAACAAACCCTAAAGGCTCTGATGTTTATGAGTTCAATCTGGAATCTGTCATCCAAAGATTATATCCATTAATTTTTCTTTGTCGCATGCCTATTTAGCATATATTCTTTTTTTATTATTTATTTACTTTTAATTTATTTTATTTTATTTTGGAGAGACAGAGCACAAGCAGGGGAAGGACAGAGAGAGAGGGGGACACAGAATCTGAAGCAAGCTCCAGGCTCTGAGCTGTCAGCATAAAGCCAGATGCAGGGTTCAAACCCATGAACATTGAGATCATGACCTGAACTAAAATTAGTCACTAAACCAACTGAGCCAGCCAGGCCCCCCTAGAATATATTTTTGGATACCTGGGTGGCTCACTTGGTTAAGCATCTGACTCTTCATTTTGACTTAGCTCAAGATCTCATGATTCGTGAGATAGAGCCCCACACTGGACTTTGGGCTAACAGCACAAAGCCTGCTTGTGATTCTCTCTCTCTCTCCATCTGCCCTTCTCTCATGCTGTGTGTGTGTGTGTGTGTGTGTGTGTCTCAATAAATAAATAAACTTTTTAAAACAAGAATATATTCTTAACTGACTACAGTTGGTCTTCAATTCAGAGAGAATTGAATTGACAATATTCAACATATTGTCATTCTAAAGCTAAAAGGACAAAACATAGGCAAAATATTTTAGAATATTATTCCATCTTCCAAATTATATTTGTTTTGCTAACCCCATCCCCTACCTTGGCTCAAATGAGTATATTTTATTGCATCTCTCTGGCAAAAACTTTAGACTGAATTCAAGCAAGAGTACCTGAAGGTTAATTGAAATGTGAACATTTTTATGTAATCTTTCCCCATTGTTAATAATTTCTTCCAAGCCAAGATAAAGGGTGAGGTGTAAAGTAAGTTGATATCTTCCAAATTTGAATTTTGGCCATTATGGTGATTCCATGCAAGTCACATCCAGAGTGGCACTGCCTGATATCATGTAAAACATGGTATAGCGAAGGAGATGGGGAATGAGAAACCAAGAGAGTTGATTCCTTTAAACAGTGTTCCCTACTTCCTCAGGCCTGGAAAAAACCAAAGTATAGCAAGGATTTCTGAGAATTAGTCATGTTCATCATTTTCAAGGAAATCACAGAGTATTCATTAAAAGAATTGCTTATATTAGGCTGCCTTCATTAGGGAGGGTAGGAGTCATTGCTATGAATCACTGGAAGCTAACTGGGTATCAGAAGGCATGTGATCTGGGGAAGGGAGGCACTGAGTTCTTTGGTCCCTCTGATTGTGAACCCAAGGAGTGGTCACCTTCTTTGATTCTAATGGGCATCTATATGATTCTCTCTTTTACAGGATCCTAGTGCCCCAATCTATTCTACAAGCTACTGCTAGACTAATCTCCCTCAGACAGCATTTCTTTTCACACATGTGTGCTGATGGAAATTTATTGACTCCATGATTTGAGGATCATAGAATTTTAGAGTGAGAGTTATAGAGTTTTCTCACTATATGCATGAGAAAATTGAAGCCTAAAGAAGTGAAGTGACTCACCCAAGGCCACAAAGCATGTTTCCATGCTAACTCAATCCTCAAGACCATCTCCGCTTATCTGCCTCCAGGCAGAGATGCCTAAAGCATCAGACACATTCTCTCTAAGGGTTGAAAATTTTCCTATGGCTAAAGAGATAGTTTATGGAAAAGTAAGGGAAGCCAGAGGCCCAGAAAAGTCCTGACAGCTTCACTAGGAGGGCTGGGAAATGGTTAGGGAGTTAGTCTTTTCCCAGGAGGGCTAACTTGGCTGATATCCAAAGGGAATGTTCTTCCAATGAACATCTAGTGAGGTCTATGTAGGAGAGAGGAAGGCTGCCCTGATCTTCTTTCCTTCACACTTTGAAGAAGGTCCAAATTCCTCATCCACTTGAGAATAGGCAACTCACCTTGAGATGTGAATAATTTCGGGACTAGCCTGCCCCAATCTCCAAGGTCTCAAGGGCTAGTGAGGCTTTGAGGGAGATGGAGCAGTGAGATGAAGTGAAGAAACCAGAGAGGAAAAGAAAGGAAGGGTCTGCTTGCCTGCCTTCCTCAGTAGCCCAAGATAAATTAGTTCAGTCTCCTATTGATCACCCTCAATTACTTACAGAGTTTGGATATAGCCCAAAGACAGAAATTAATGGTGACTATGCCAGTGAAACATTTCCTGTCTTGGAACATTTGCTCTGTGCTGAGTGCTCCACTGATCGCCTTCACTTCATTGACTCCTGTGATCCTAACAGTGGCTCTATGGCATGTACTGTTATTAGCAGCACTATTTCACAGTCAAAGACACTGATCCATGGAGCGATCATATTCCACAGCCAGTAAAAGGGGTGGCAGGACTTTAGAGTCCAGATGATCCAAGTCATGAGCCCACATTTTTAGCTCCTTCCCCTGCCCTTAAGGAGATAACCATGTAGTAAAGGGTACAGTCTCATGAATAAATAATTTCCATCGACTCCTTCACTCATGCAGACATTCAGTGGGCATTTATTGAACATCTACTATATGCTAGACAGAGTGTTAGGCTCCAAAGATACAAAATCCAGGTAGACCTGGATTCCAGAGTCATAGGGACAGAGGACTAGGTCTCCTTTCTTAGATTTCCTTCAGGGCTCCCTTTACTGCACTGTATTTGCCTTGCTCCCTAACTAGACCCACGGCAACATGATGGCAAGGATGCATCTCATGCACCTCTGTATCAACGTCCAGTCTCCAAGCAGCATGCCTGGCATGCATGAAATGCCCAGAAAATATTTGTTGGATAGAATATAAGCAGATCTTGAAAAATTCTTAGGTGTAAGAAAATCATTCCCTGGTTCATTGCCTGATCCAAGGAAGAAGCTCCCATGATATAGTCCACGTAAGTCAACTTGGCTGACAATATCCTCTTGTGGAGATCTCTCTGGATGCCCAGATTGGAGTTCTGCAGTTAGCTCCTGGAGTCTATCACAAACTCGGACCTAACCAAATCAAATGCTATCAAATAGTAGTATTAATATCCAGAATCATAATAGAAGTGGGTGAAGAAATGAATTTTGGAGTCAAACAGACTTGAGTTTGAATGCCACCTTCACCCCTAAACATCTTTTTGATACATATTTCTTAGACCTTCAGTTTCTTCATCTGTAAAATGGGAACAGTAATCTACTTAGTTGGATCATTGTGAGGGTCAAATGGTATGATGGTTAATTTTATGTGTCAATCTGGCTAGGCTACAGCACCCAGATATTTGGTCAAATATTACTCTGGATGTTACTGAGCTTGTGTTTTTTGTAGATAAGATTAACATTTAAATCAGTGGACTTTAAGTAAAGATAATTTCTCATGTGGGTGAGCCTCATCCTGTCAGTTGAATACCATAAAACAAAGACTGACCTTCCCTGAACAAGAAGGAATTCGGCCAGCAGACAACTTTCAGTCTTGAACTGCACCATTAGCCGTCCTGAGTCTACAGCCTGCTAACCCACTGTGCAGACTTTAGACCTGCCAGCCTTCACAATCACAAAAAACAATTACTTAAAATAAATCTCTCAGGGCACTCTATTGGCTCAGTTGAAGGAACAGTGACTTGATCTCAGGGTCATGAGTTTGAGCCCCATGTTGGGTGTGGAGCCTACTTTAAAAAAAATGAAAATAAATCTTTGTGTGTGTGTATGTGTGTGTATACAGATAAGTGTGTATGTATGTGTATATACACATACATCATTTTGATCCTGTGACTCTGAAGAATTCCAACTAATACAAATGGTATGATTCATGAAACGTCTCTAAGGTACAGCATATTCTCAATGGATATTAGTTTTACTCCCCTTTTCCAGAGGAAAAGCCTCTTCATTCCACAGGTAAGCAGAAGGAGGTCCAAAGAGGTACATACACTTGTCCACTCTCCCAATGTAACCCTGAAGAGTTTGAGAAGATGAACGAGATAATCAGCTTTGAGCATCAACATCTAAGGCACAAAACATCTGCTCCATGCCTGAAGGGACAATTTCATTTTCTACAAAGAGTCCTTGAAAAGACTTCTGAGATCATCTGATCTAAAAACCACAAGATGTTGGCCCAAGGATCACATACTGGTATTGCTGGTTTTGGTTG
>NW_027551568.1:11505465-11545053 GCF_008692635.1 Crocuta crocuta | reverse complement strand
TGTTTTGTTTATTTTTTACTCATGCAAGATTTTTATTTTATTTCTTTTAATTTAAGATTTGAAAGATTTCAGCTCAGGACATAAAAGTCTACATTCCTGGCTCCTTTTCAAGAGTAGAAACATCTGGTGACCTCAGGTATGCTCACTTGGAGCGAAGAGGTCACTGACACATAGACAGGACACAAGTCATCGGGACATTTTATTCATTTGTGTCAAACCCGGTAGACATTTGAGTCTGTGACTTCTTGGGCCCTCCATCTCCTTCAGTTCAGAAAAGAGGAAGCAGAGAGAAACTCAGGAGGTACTTGCTCAAGGCTGTGCACCAGATTGGCAGAGCCAGGTCTAAAACCCCACATTCTTGCCTCCCAGGCCCCTTAAAATATGCTCTATTCAATGAGCACAAATGCTTTCATTGACAAATTAGGTGATTCCAAAGCATCTCTTGTTCCCCCCTAAGGTGTATTTATTTCAGCAGTAACATCAAGTTTAGTGTCACAAACCAATGCAGAGCTTTAAGATGGGGCTAAAGTATGAATAGTCTTTTTCTTTTTTTTTTTTTAAATTTTAAAATGTTTTTTATTTATTTCTAGGAGAGAGAGAGACAGCGTGAGCAGGGGAGGGTCAGAGAGAGAGGGAGTCACAGACTGAAACAGGCTCCAGCCTCTGAGCTGGCAGTCAGCACAGAGCCCGACGCGGGGCTCGAACCCACGAACCGCGAGATCATGACCTAAGCGAAAGTCGGACGCTTAACCGACTAAGCCACCCAGGCGCCCCTAAAGTATGAATAGTCTTATTTATCTCCGTGATTATAATCATGGTCCTGGGGCAGACCAAATTTGGCTTTGCCATTACCTTGGGCAAGTTTCTCACCTTTCTAATAAGAGTTATATATACCACACAGTATAGTGGGTAAGAACTAAATAAAATATTTCATGTAAAGTGCTCAGTACAATGTCCAGAATACAGTAAACATTCTACAAATATTGTTGAATTAAAACCTCAGAAGAATTAAAATAAATATGGCAAAATTAGCAATGCAGCAAAATGATTTTGCATCTGCAAATATGTAGGCATTTACAGTGATCTCACAAATTCATATCCTCAGCCTCTCCCATTTTAAATATCCATTCATGTATTCTTTTGGTCTAACCTGCAAAACATGAAGTATGTCAATACAAACCCATTAATTAAAGTTCAGGATTTATTCGTGGTTACTTTAGCCCTTAGAATGGACTGCAATAATAATACACAATCAAGGTATTATGTTCCAACACAACAAGTCTTAAATCCAGGCACCTGGGGAGCTTGGTCAGTTAAGCATTCTACTCCTTACTTAGGCCCAGGTCATGATCTCACAATTTGTGGAATTGAACCGCACTTTGGGCTTTGCTCTTAACAGTACAGAGCCTGCTTGGGATTCCCTCTCTCTCTCTCCCTCTCTCTCCCCTCCCCCTCTCACTCTCTATCTCTCAAAATAAATACATTTGAAAAACCAACTCTTGAATTAATTCCTATTGTCTGGGTGGTTGAGTTATCAGTGTGATATACAGTCAGGTAAATTTGCTGCTTGTCTGTATTGATTTTAGGGTCTGCTTTATTTCATCGATGATTTCATTTTGGTTTTTAATATGTTATACTTCAGTTTCAATCAATATGTTGAACTATGTTATTGTACAGCACTGTGTTATTAGAATTAGAGTAATGAAAAAGACAGATGCCTTCTAAAACCTTAGCCAGCTCAGAGGAACAGGCATGTAAATAGACCATTATTATAAGCAGTGGAGGTGTGCATGGAGAGCTGAGGGGAGTCTCAGTTCCAAGAGCCATAGACAATGGGGCTTAATAAAACTTGCTGAATGAATTAATGAATGAATGAGTGAATGAATGAATGTCATTTGTCATTGTGTTTGTCCACTCTAGATTGTGAGCTCTTTAAGGTGAAGACTCTACTTGGTTCATCTTTGTATCCCGGGTTTGGCCAGAGCTGTGCCCCATCTATGCTTTTTTAGAATGGAAAGCAATCATCCAAAGGTCCTGTGGCCAGCACTGGGCCAAATTAACTCCAAAAATGTCAAATTTTTCGGTTGCTGGAATAGCTGTCCTTTTCTGCTCTTTTCAAACTCATCACTTGCTGCCCTGGGCTCTGCTCTTGCACTTTGCTCCAGTCTAGGAAGGGGGAGCATCCCTCCTCCTCCTCTGCCCCCCCCCCAGTGCCGCAGCCCCCCAGGCTCCCTTTGGGCTAACTTTGGGCTAACCACCCCCCTCCAGCCTCTTTGCTTCTTTCTTATGCAGAATCTCTGCCTCCACCAGGAGTGACCAAAGGCAAAGCCCAATGACCTTTCACAGAAGACTTTCTTGACCCACCTATGCTTCAGGCATGATAACCATTCCCTTCAGTTCTGAACTTATCTCCTTTGATTTTTATAGTACTTCTCACTAATTGTGGTTTACACGTAATGCAAACTTACTGGGCGCTCAGAGCCTTATTTGCTTTGTCTTGTCTGTCACAACCCTCTGATGGAGGCATGTTATACTAGAAGTGTTTCGTAGATTGAAACGCTGAAGCCCAGGGTATATGTGGAAACTGCCCAAAGCCACAGGTAGCAGATAGCAAAGGACTGGGCTGGCCGCTGCACACACTCTCCACCCCTTCACCACCGGGCACCTTCAGCACCCTCTGCAGCTAAGCAGTTCAGTGGTTTGCAATTTCCCAGCTCGTTCTGATCTCTGGGCAGGTTTGGGGGCTGCTCCCCTTCTCTTTGTGGACATATCTCCACATTGATTTGCATGGCTCAGCACACTCTGGTCCTCCTATCTCCCTTACTGTTTCTCTCCTGCCCTTCTTCTCCCCATTTCCTGGCCCTGGGCAGTCCCCCCGGAATCTGTTTCTGGCCCTTTTCTCTCTTCACCCTGTTCTCTGATGATCTCATCTCTGCTGGCTTCTGTAAAACTCCTCACACCCAGCTCTGGGTGGATCTCTCCAAATGCATGTTTCACATTGTCCACACCTATCACACCCAAAGCCACTCTCTCCCTTCTCTCTTCCCAGGGGGTAGCTCTCCTCACTTGGCCACCCCACCCCGGGACGTGGCACCTCTCACTCAGTTAGCCCGCAGCCAGCTGGTGGCTCCTGCACTGTGCCTCACGTCCTTCTGCCCTTACTGCCTCTCACTTGGATCTTGTGGTGACACCTTCATCCGTCCCTCCCTGCCCTGCTTGTGTTCCTTTCAATGCAAAGCACAATCCAAACAACCACACAGGAAGCTCTTCCGAAAACATCCCCTTAATCATGGATTGAGTCAGTAATGATTTATGGAGAACAGCTATGCCAGGCACTAGCTTTTAGAGATTACGTGACTTCTCTACATTAAATCATCAGTGATTCTCTTCCTCAATGTTAAGTTAAAGAAAACTTGACTGGAAAGCAATACCAGTTTGCCAGCTGGAGGGACCTTAAAGGCCATCTACCTCATTTACTGGTAAGGAGGCTGGAACCTCTTCACTGTTCCATCTGAGAACACCTATTGAGTACTTCCTCCAGGCCAAGTACTCTCCAGGCGCTGTGGTTTAGCAGCAAACAAGACCTTGTGCACTATTCCTTATGTATTTTACTTACGATAACTTCATTAATTCATTCAACAGATACCTACTGAGTACCTATTATGTGCTAGGAATACAGCGATGAATAAAATTGACAAAAGTCCCTGCCCTTTTAGAACTTACAGCCTGGTGAAGGGAGAGAGGAAATAAATAAGTACATGTGTAAACACTATGTCACACGGTGCTAAGTAATTTGGGAGGCAGCCTGGTCAGAGTGTACAACCTGGCTCTACCCTACACTAGCTCTGGAACTTTGGTCAAGCCAAATAACTTCTCTGTACCTCACTTTCCTCATCTATAAAATGCAAGTAGTAATAAGGTTCACATCATAGGGAATGTTGTGAGAATAAAGCAAGATATTTTGGAAGTGCTCAAGATAGTCTCCAACACATAGGAAGCACTATGAAATTTTAAATAAGTGTGCAGGGGTGCCTAGGTGGCTCAGGCAGTTGAGCATCCAACTCGATTTCAGCTCAGGTCATGATCTCATGGTTCATGGGTTCGAGCCCCACATTGGGCCCCATGCTGACAGTGAGGAGTTTGCTTGGGGTTCTCTCTCTTTTTCTCTCTCTCTGCCCTTCCACCTCTCTCTCTCTCTCAAAATGAATAAAAACTTTTTTTAAAAAAAAAGTGTGCAGAAAAGGGGCAGAGGGCTATAAAATGCATGAAGGAGTACAGTGGATTTAGGGTGGTCAAGGAAGACTTCACAGAAAGACATTTAAGCCAAGACATGAGGAACAAAGAGAACTCGCCATGTAGACACCTAACAAGTGTTGCGGGCTGAGGAAGTAGGCAGCACAAGGCCCTGGATGGGGAATGGCAAATGGCAAGGAGGTCAGTGTGACAGGAGCAGATGAACAAGGAAGAGAAAGGAGAAGATGGGGGCATGAGATGGGGGATGTGGAGAAGCCCCTGAGACTCATAGACAATCTTGACTTTTGCTCTAGTGAACTAAGGAGCCTTTGGGGAGCATCTGTCTGGGGAGAGACACCATCTGTTTTGTGTTTCAAAACCACCATTCTGGCTGCCCTTGGGAGAATAATTGCAAGGGGGCAGACTCAGAAAACCAAAGAGGCTTTTGCAAGAACCCAAAAAAACTAGGTGCTTGAGCAGGCTGGTGAAATGTGGTCAGATTCTGGATATATTTTGGAGGTCGAGCTAATGGGAGGCTCTGTAGGCTGGTGTGGGGTCAGGAGAAGAGTGACGGAGTGTAATACAGGAGGCGTACTGGACACTATGAAAGCATGAAGGAATTCTGGGAGAGGACTGGAGAAAGCAGACAGTAAGGGAGGCCCCAGGGCAGGAATTAATAAAGAGCCATTGAGATGTGGCCTCTGAGATGATCATCCCATCAGCCCCCCTTAAGTCAGAGTTCTTGTTCAAATGTTTAACCCCTTGAATCCCAGAGCATATGGAACGAGAGCCAGAGCGAGCATGTGGATGCGGTACGGTCCAGTTCAGTCAGTACACAGCGCCACTGGTAAGTTTGCTCTGAGAACTGGGAAGATGGGCTACTACTACACCAGCATGATTGTCTGCCTCCCTCTGCTGGCCATTCTTGTATTCCAGTTTACAGACTGGCTGTTCTTTGCTGGATATTCTGACATACACTTAACCTTGAAGAGCTACCATAACCTTGAATAGCTACCATAACTTTCATTTACATATTTGGGGTTTTCATAAGTTGCATTTATTTATTTATTTTAAGGGGGAAAGTGTAGGGGCGCCTGAGTGGCTTAGTCGGTTAAGCGTCCGACTTTCGCGTAGGTCATGATCTCGCGGTTCCTGGGTTCGAGCCCCGCGTCGGGCTCTGTGCTGACTGCCAGCTCAGAGCCTGGAGCCTGTTTCGGAGTCTGTGACTCCTTCTCTCTCTGACCCTCTCCTGCTCACGCTGTCTCTCTCTCTCTCTCTCTCCTAGAAATAAATAAAACATTTAAAAAATTAAAAAAAAAAAAATAAGAGGGGAAGTGCAGGGAGAGAAAGAGAACCAAAGGCAGGATCCACTCTGTCAATGTGGAAACAGATGAGGGGCTTGAACTCACTAGCCATATGAGATCATGACCTGAGCCAAAATCAAGAGTCAGATGCTTAACCAACTGAGCCACCCAGGTGCCCCTACATATTCAGTTTTTATGAAGGAATCTTACATAAAGTTGGGTTTATAATAACTCTATTGTTGCCTTGTATTTCAAAATAATTGAAAAATCGTATCGTCGTCATCATCACCACATCACTTATCCACTTTTGTCTCAGGCTCTCCCAACATTTTCTCCTGTATTATCTCACTGGATCTCATATCATCTCCGTGAGGTAGGTAAAATGTCCATTTTATACAAGAAAAAACTGAGGCTCAAAAAGGTGAGACTTTCTGCTCTGGGATTGAGGTAGAATGTTTTGCCTTGAATCCAATCTTCTTGCTACTGGAAAATGTGCCTCCTATGACAGGAAACCTTGGATAATTTGAAAACCATAGATAGACATCCACCATAACACTTCTTTCAATCTTATGTAATGTTTTCCTAATCTCCCTTATGATAGGAACTATTTATTGCCTTCTAAAGCCACACCAGGCACAGCATCAACCGTAAGAAGTACACCAGTCCATTTAATACCCTCCACCACTTTGTCAAGTAGCTTCCATTACTGACCCCATTTTACATGTCCACTCTCTGAAGAGCAGACAAGAATTGACTTGCCCATGGTACCTGAGCGATTCACTAAATTCCAGGGCTGGGATTTGAGCCCAGTTCCAGAATCCACACTGTTTTCTTCCCTCACCCCACCCCTGCCCTGGCTTTCTCTTCCTGTCTGGACATCCAAGCCTACAGCCACCTTGTCCTATGTAGAACATGACTCCGGGCATTTCTCTATATTTTCCCTTTTCAGTACAGTGTTGCATTTTCTCCTTTCATTTGGTCTTTAACTTGGAAAACTTCAAATGTTAATTAAAAGTGAACTTGCATTGACTCATGGACAATTTAATTTTGGTGTCTACATTGTGTTCTGAGACGTGTCGTAGCTGTCAGGTAAGCAGGTATGTGGGTAGGTACTGTCCTCACTTTACAGGTAAGGAATCTGAAGCTCACAGAATTTCTGGCTGGGAAATCTCCCTTGACTAAGCATCAGAAGACTCATGTTTAAGATCTAGACTTTGTTTCCTTTCTGTGTGACCTTGGACAGGTCTTTCTACCTCTCTGGGCCTCTAGTTTCTCACCCATAAAAGGGGAGTACTCATTCAAGTCACGGAGTGCCTCTGGGGACCAAATGCATGGAAAAGCTATTGGCAATTGTAAAGTGCTACAACGGTTGACCTTTTCCATGCACATTTATTGAGACCTTCCTTATCAACTCAAATATGATTAAGTATTAGGCTTTGGAGTCATACTTTCTGGGTTCACATCCAAGCTCCATCAGTTCACATTGGTGTCCTTGAGCACTTTATTAAATATTTCTAAGCTTTGTTCCTCCCTTGTTTCCTTTTTTTAAAGGAATCATAATAGCATCGACTGCACAGGATCGTGGTGAACATGAAGGGAGATGGGAAGACTACTGAGAGAAGTTAGCACTGGGCTGTTCTTGCTGCTGTGGTTGTAATCATCATGATTTGGTTATTCTTCAATGTACTGTGTTGGATTACATGAAAAGACACAATCTCTTGAGAGGTAGCTGAATAGGGAGGGAGAAGGGAAGGGAGTTGATTCCTGAGAACGCACTCTGCGTCATTTCTTTACCACATGCTCTTAACTACATTATTCATCAGGGTATATGAATAAGCAATCTTATATTAAGTGCTAAGTTTTCAAAGTTAACATTTCCACTTGCCACTAAGGAGGTTTCTAAGTCATCCAGAGAAGTCTTTTTGGGGAATGTGCTGTCAGCAAGAGTCGCTCACAGAGCTGCCAGATCTGGGAGAGTCACCTTTGAGTGGGGGAGTTTATGCTACTCATAAGTAACTGGATTTGATCTGCGTAACACAACAGGGCCTGGGAGACAGAGTAGGACCAGTGAAAAATTGTTCTTGTGAGCTCTAAGCCTGGTACCAATTTATGGCTTCAATATTCATTTCCCCTAAATCTGTCTACTACCTGTTATATATATGCACATATATATGTTGGGAAAATAAGTAAAGTTATGCACCGTAACATGGCTGATGGGACTAACATAAGCTCTAGTTCCTAGCTTAGAGTTTCCTCTTCCAGATTCTTCCTGTCCTGCTTGCCATGCTCTCCAAATTACTACTAATGAGGAATGCAGAAGTAACAGACAATAAATTGTCCCCCATGCTTGTGCTCTGGACTCAGATCTTTGGAGAGACATCTCCTCTGAGCCCACCAGTGTAAAACAAAACAAAACAAAACAAAAAAAAACTCCAATCCACCATGATCTCCAAGTGCCGCTTGGTTTCTCCACCAGGAATCCAGCCTGGTTCCGTAATATATATAATAACAACATCAAACATATGTATTTGTTGTTATTGTTGTTTACTAAGCTACATTAAATTGTTTTGTTCTGTTTTTTTCTTTTTATATGGAAATGATGGACTTTAATCACCACTGAACTTTTCTGGATTTGGATAAAAGTGGGAAGCAGTGGGACATCAGAATTTGGAAGAACATATTTTCTCTACTATAAGTGGCCAATAATTATGAAATGTATCATCAATAAATAACAGTTTTTCAGAAAAGGTACCAAATTTAAGATACTCTGAGGGCACTTGTGGGGATGAGCACTGGGTGTTATATGGAAACCAACTTGACAATAAACTATTTAAAAAAAAAAAGGTACTCTGAACTTTTGAAATGTGAAATGAATATGCTTCTTGAATTTGAAGAACTAGGTAAGAGCCTGCCTTTGTTTGGCAGTTTTAACTTCCCAGCATATTCCTTCTTTAAAATTTAATTTAATTTAATTTTATTATTATGTTTTTAAATTTTTATNCCAATTTAATTTAATTTTAGAAAGACAGAGAGAACATGCAAGGAAGAAGGGCAAAGGGAGAGAGAGAGAGAATCTTAAGCAGGCTCTACACTCAGCACAGAGCCCAATGTGGAGCTCAATCCCATGACCCTGGGATCATGACCGGAGCTGAAATCAAGAGTCAGACACTCAACCAATTGGGCCACCCAGGCACCACTCCAGAATATTCTTATATTCAACTTTAATCCACTTGAGTCATAAACTCAGCCAACACTTATCCTCTTCTTTTCTGGGTTTACATCCACTTGCCTTTGCTGAAAAATATGTTAGTCTTTAGCAAAGAAAAGAAATGTAAAACATGAAGTTCTCAGAAAAACCTGAAGGCCGCCCTTCAAATCAGCCCCAATATTTGTGGTAGATCCAATATCCAGCCTCCAGGATGGTGCTTTAATGACTCAGAAAATAGAAAAGCCCAGACCCCTTTCTCCAGTTTGAAACTCATCGTTGCTTCTCCTGACTTTCTTGAAAATCAGGTGACATCCATGTTGTAATTCAAAAACTCAAAATGGTTTCCTACAAATGCATTTAAGCACCAATAGTGTTTCTTATAAATCCCCCTGATGTGACACTGAATACATTAAAAACCCAAAGATAAACTATAGCCCCATAACAAAACACAAGACACATGTATCAGCATAATGAGATGTTGGGCCTTCAGTAGGGTAATATCTCAAACTACCAAGGCTCAAAATTTTCTTTTAGTAAATACAGAAAAGAAGCCCTTGGGTTACAAATACCTGAGTCAAAGAACACCTTATATATAGAGTCAGTCAGGGCTTTTGTATGGGTGTAGAGGACCCCTTCTCACTAAGTGGCAGATCATCAACTGAGTCCTTGGGAACAAGCAGTGCCTTGATACCAGAATCCAAGGCTCACGCACTGTTTTCACCCAAGAACTTCACCATAGACCTGAAAGGTGCCTCTCCCTGTGTTAGAAACAAACTCAGGGAATGAAGCAGTATGCTCAAAGTCATGACTAGTTAATAGCAGAATTGGGACTCTGACTTCAAGTGAGGATGACCAGGTGTCCCATTTATCTGGGACTGAGGAGATTTCTGAGATGAGGGACTTTCAGTGCCAGCATCAGTCCTGGGCAAACCAAGACAAATTGGCCGCCCTATATCTACATCCAGTGCTCTTTCTACTAAAAGACGCTGCTGTTGAGGTGGCCTGTTCATCCAACCTGTGTTAACAATATGAGAATTTCAAACGGCTACTTAAAAACAATCTTGCATGCTCCTCCTCCTCAGATAGTTGCTTTATGTCTGCCCACAGCCCTGCATCACGATTGGTGATACTGTACCGAGGATTTAGAAAAGGTACTTATTCCGAAAGAACTAATCATGGACCAAACAAAATGGCTTACACTTGAAATCTGTGGGGGCACCTGGGTGGCTCAATCAGTTAAGCCTCCAACTTTGGCTCAGGTCATGATCTCCTGGTTTGTGGGTTTGAGCTCCATATCAGGTTCTGTGCTGACAGATCAGAACCTGGAGCCCGTTTTGGATTCTTTGTCTCCCTCCCTATCTGCCCCTCTCCCACTTTCTCTTTCCCTCAAAAATAAATCAACATCAGAAAGAAAGAGAGAGAGATTTTATGAGACCGAAGAGCTATTGTAATAACTATTCAATTAGAGCCATAAAATAAATTTATGGAGGTGATTTTGCAATTTTAACTCGAAAGAATGTCTTGGTTGCTATAGATAGAATTGGCATTGGTAAGACAATACAAATCTTGCTTTCCTTAGTCAAGCAGTTTAATCCAAAGATGGTCAAAATTGCAAGTTTGCTGGTGAAAGATTTCCCCTAAATCAGACTGTGTTGGATGAATATAAAATTCCAGACTGATTTGTTGTGGGTTATGTCCTCGACTAAGTATAGATCAAACTGTGTTGGATATGAAATTCCAGACTAATTTGTTGTAGGATGTGTCTTTGACTATAATTAATACATCAAGGATTTAAATCATGATTCTGTCATTAGCAAAACTGGAAAAGTAAAATATCAAACCTCAAATGAGAGCTCAAGTTGAGTGGTAGAGTTTGGGAACATCTGGAGTCACATTGTCATTATCAGTAATATTGTTAACTGGTTGTGCTCTGTGGCCATCTGCATAGTAGAGTTTTTTTGCATGTACCTTCTGAGAATTGTATCTGTTTTGTAGAGCAGAAATACCAGTGGCTGCTATCCTGAACTCACTCTTTTGCTCTGAGCTGATAGGTTATTATCAGTTCCCTTTGGGTAGATTGTTGCTTCACTTATGAATGAAAACCTTTAACAACAAAACAAAATACATCTGTAAGAAATATTTAAAGAGAAGATATATTATTTTATCAATTGCCCTATTTTTTATAGTCATGAATTCATGAAAGGAATAGAAGTAACTGACCATTGTTAATTATTATATACTTTAAAAAGTAAGATGCACTCAGTTTTCTTAGCTGACAGTGCCTATGAGGTATGATTATAAACTAAATCACATTTCCTGAAATTATTTTAGTAGCATTTCAGTGATATTAGCTGAAATTTTCTCATTTCTCACACCATTTCTGGTGAGTCTTCTTCCATGGTTCCTTTACATATGAATCAGTATATTTCCAAAACCTTTACATATTTTGAAATTTTCAATGCAGAATCCTTAAAGACTGTCTCTTAAATCAGCAACGAAAAACATCCTTCTTTTTTTTTTTTTTTTTTAACACCGTCCATTGATAAACTACAGGTTGAATGGCAGGGATAGGACTAGGTAAGGCAAATATGACACCCAAGGAATTATAAGGCCCTGAGAGTGACACCTCCCTAAATTTTGTGCCCTCAATAACTCTTTTTAATTCACCCTTGTCCTGACTCTGACAAGTAGAACAGACATGGATAATACTCTTGACCTGGCTCTGAAGTGTCCTATTTGTTTTGAAATTTCTGATTGAAGACATATGTATGTATGCCCAGTTTGGTAACATTGCATGAATTTAATGTCTAACGTGTGTCAACTCAAGAGGAACACCCCCTCTTGATACCTACATTGTCAAATCCTTTATCATTTATGAAGGTTTCCATCTAATTCTACCAACTTTTTTCTTCCGTACATAATTCATTCAGATAAAATCTATTTCTATCAGCTATTTTTAAAAACATATTGACATTTCTATACAATTCAAAGATTAGACTCTATTTTAAACCATGAAGACCGAAGGCCTCTCTACCCCAATATGTTTTGAAGAGTGTATGTCCCACTTTCTAGAAATAACACAGTTATATCGATCTCCTTCTGATAATTGCAAGCCTGTGGGTGAAGCCTTTGGAAAGACACCTAGAAGAATACATCTGACTTCATAGTCGCCAAGGACTGCTCCTGGGATCAGAACAGTTGAGTGCCAGAACCTTGGAGCTGAGCTGAGAGTCTTTCTCCTGAGTTCTCAGATGAGCAAAATATACATAAATGGACAATAAGAGTAATGATAACAGCTATCAGTTTCACATTTACTATGTGCCAAGGAGTAAATGGTACACATGGGCCAGAGCCAACCAGCTGCCTCTCCAATACCCACTTTTAACCATCCTCTAAAGGAATAGCATTTTTATGGCTGGATAGAATAAAGCCTTCATTTTACGGCCTTCTCTCCCACTGGGTGAAGTCACATGAATACGTTCTGGTCAATGGGGTGTTATCAGAAGTGCCCTATGGAAGTTTTCTGAAAACCTACTCAAGAGACAGTGCAGATTCACTCTTTGGCTCTTTGTCATCCTTTTCCCTCCCTCCTACTGCATGGAGGGTTTGATGGCTGGGATCCATCTTGGACCATGAAACTAACAGGATGCATCATAGAAATGAGGGAGGAGGTCAGGTCTCTGAGGAATATCTGAGCAGAGCCATCTTACCAGCCACAGATCCTCTCCTCTGGGCTCTTACATGAGAGACAAATAAACACCTAGCAGATTTAACTCACTATTCTTACAGGGTTTCTGCCACTTGAAGATAAATGTAATTTTTACTAATTCTCAGCCTTACTAAAATCCATCAAGGTAAGTTATTATTATTTTACAGACCAGGAAACTAAAGCTCAAAAAGCTTAAGTTTAAGACAGTGTGTGAAAGAGCTGGAATCTTCACAGTCCTGGAGCCTGGGATTGGTGAAGACTCCATGCTGCCCCCTGGGGCCACTTCTATTCTCACTCTCACCCTCTGTCAAATGGAGACTCCATGTGACAGAATAACCTCTAAATAAACAAAATAACAACAACAATAACAAAACAGCTTTTTACTGAATCCATGTGGCTAGCCAGGTGCTCTTCATTTTACACTGGAAGAGGAAACTGAGATGCAGAGGCAAGAATCAAACAGGGTATCATGGAGACCAGAGCAAATACTTTATGAATTTCTATGACATGTCCAGTGTTGTGGATAAAGCAGACCAAGTTTTTGGAATGAGATTCAGGATGAAAGTAGATGGGGATGGGGAAAGAGATTTGCTGCCCTCTCTAGGCAATCTAGATCTCTAAGCCTAGATTGGCTTCCATCTCTAGGTCTAAGGCTGTTACTGGAGGTGTATTGTTTTCCACAAAGGGAAGGGAGAAAATGAAAAATCTGGGGCAAGTGGCTTTGTCTCTAAGGTTGCCAGTCAATTGCATTAATTATGTCCATTTACATCCCATTGGTCAGACCCAGCCACTGAGCTGGGAATATATTCTGTGGTTGGAAACCATGCTCTCAGCTAATAATGGAGGTGGGGAAATACTATTTATTTTTAAAAAGGAGGAAATAATGGATATTAAGCAACTGTCAGCAATCTCAACCATTCCTGTTTGTGGGTTCTTAGGCTTTGTGATAAGAAAGGGAGACATCCACGGGCACCTGGTTGGCTCAGTCTGTTAAGCATTCGATTTCGGCTTAGGTCATGATCTCACGGTCTATGAGCATAAGCCCCGCATCAGGCTCTGTGCTGACAGCTCAGAGTCTGGAGCCTGTTGAATTCTGAGTCTCCCTCTCTCTCTGCCCCTTCCCCACTTGCACTCTGTCTCTCTCTCAAAAATAAATAAACATTAAAAAAAATTTTTTTTAAAAAGAAGGGAGACATCCGTGGGGGACAACCTTGACTCCTAGGCTACTGCCTACAACTCAACACCCACCCTCCATGACTCCCAGGAGAAGGATTTTTCTTCATTTGTCAAGTGAAGAAGTGGAGTCATTGTTCTGTAGCCATAATGTTCTAGAATTCTTTCATGATTCTGTAATAAATTATTACAGAAATGTCTACTTTGTTACTTTAATTGTAAAAGTATTTGACATGTTAATGGTCATGCGTGACTCTGAAAAAATAACCCATCTTCACCCATCGGACAGCACAGACTCAATAACTCATCCCCATGTTCTAGAAAGCTGACAGCAGAGAGGACACCTAACACCACCGCACAGAGCTTTCTTCCTCTCACCTCACAGGCCCAACCAAGCTGTGCCTGGAGAAGCTCCCGACTTCTTTGGCCATGAGCCAGACAAAGTCATAAGACTCTGTGCAACAAAGAATAATCCGAGGCTTAGTGGCTCCCAAAGGGGCTTTTCTCCCTCCAACAGTCAACATGGGTCTTATTATTCTACCCATTCAGGGAAATTCCTGGAAGGCAGCTCTGAGGGAACTGAACGAATTATTGTGTCATTCACAAAAGGAGATTTATTCCTTTCTAAGTGAAGGCTTGTGTTGGCTACCCTATTTCTTCTCAGTCTTACACTTTTCCAATGTTGTTTTAGTTTGTTCATTATACAAATGAACAATGTCTACATTCAGCACCTTTTTCATTCTGATTTCATCTACCAAGAAGAGCTACACTTCTTTACTGTCACCAGAGACCAGGAGCTTGGGTTGGCCATGCCAGGAGAGGCTGCTAAATTCCTGATTGGCTTGCAGCATAAACATTACAAACGTCAAATCCTTAGACTTGGGGCAGTGGGGAGGTTGCAGTGGAGAGATTCTGTTGATATTGTCAACATCCAGCTTGGGACGGGATGACCCTGCTGAGTGGCGAAGCAACCATACCTTACCCTTTTTTCCATTGCCCCCAGGGTCTTAGCTTCTAAACCAACAGGTTTGTCAAAGAATTTCCTCCAGAATAAAAACAGTTCCAACTTTTTTTTTTAACCTTGGGGCTCTTGGGTGGCTCAGTCAGTAAGTGTCCAGCTTTGGCTCAAGTCATGATCTCATGGTCCGTGAGTTCGAGCCCCACGTAGGGCTCTGTGCTGACAGCTCAGAACTTGGATCCTGCTTCAAATTCTGTGTTTCCCTCTCTCTCTGCCCCTTCTCTTCTCATGCTGTGTGTGTCTCTCTCTCAAAAATAAACATTTTTTAAAAACTAACCTTAATAGAGCCCTTACTATGTATTAAACACTGTTCTGACAATTGTACATCTATCATCTTGTTTCATACTCAAAACAACCCAAAGAGGTAGGAACTATTATCACCCCATTTTATAGGTAGAGAAATTGAGCTCCATTGTAAGCATTTTACATGTCTTAAGCTCAGATGGATCTGCACAGTTGTGAACTTGAGGTTAGTGAGCCAAGGAGGCAGGTGCCATACTTCACATGCCATCCACCATGTACCATCCACCACACACTCTGGGTCCAGTAGTCCCCCCTTATCCGTGGTTTCAGTCACCCATGGTTGACCATAGTTCAGAAGCAGATGATTCTCTTTCTGACCTATTGTGAGAAGGTCAATAGTAGACTAACACTATGTCACAGTGCCTGCAGATTCCCCTCACTTCATCTCATCATGCAGGCATTTTGTCATCTCACATCATCACAAGAAGGGTGAGTACAGCACAATAAGGTATTTTGAGAGAAAGAACACATTCAGTTAACTTTTATTACATCATATTATTATAATTATTCTATTTTAATAATAGTTATTGTTGTTAATCTCTTACTGTGCTTAATTTATAAACTTTCCCTTAGTTATGTATAGGAAAACACATAGTATATGTGGAAATTGGTATTATCCACAGTTTCAGGCATCCACTGGGGGTTCTGGAACATATCCCTCACAGATAAGGGTGGGGACGCTACGTACTTTTATTCCCAGAAACAGTAGGGGCCACATCAGGTAGTGACAAAGTGACAGCCAAGTGTCTTCAAGGCAAGAACAACTTCTCTACATGACCAGTCTGTGGAGTCACTTTGGGTGTGGCTCTTGGGTAAGAGGCTTCCAGACTGTTTTCTTGCCCTCCTAGAGAATCTATAAGCTGTTGATATTGTCTAGCAATTTATTTCCAGCCAGAGTTGTATTCTGTTGTTGTGGCTGAGATCACTGGCTGATGTAAAATATGAAGTGCTTGGTATGCCACATGTCAGTTTTCTCTTCTCTGCAGATCTGCATTGTGCATTAAGCCTTTAAATGTTGTTTCTTAATGTACCTTATTAAGAATTACACATGGGGCGCCTAGATGGTTCATCGGTTAAGCATCCAACTCTTGGTTTTGGCTCAGGTCATATTCTCACAGTTCATGGGTTCAAGCCCCATGTCAGACTCCATACTCTACAGTGTGGAGCCTGCTTGGGATTTCTCTCCCTCCCTCTCTCTCTGCCCCTCTCTCACTTATGCACTCTCTCTCTCTAAAATAAATAAACAAAAAATTAAGAAAAAAAGAAGTTGAGAAACAAATTCAACATTAAAAAAAAAGAATCACACATTGTGCTATGTCATCACATTAAACTTCTGGGAGGTCTTAGGTGGGTTTTCTTCATAGAGAACAAAAGTGTGTCATCATATGATTCTCAAAGCTGAGATCCTTACTGGAAAGCAAACAGCACTATTATTTCCTTGATGTCTCAAAGGATAAAGAGAGGTGAATGAAGATTTTCGGCTTTCCAACAGACTGTAAGTTTAGACTCTGCTGGGTATCGATTCCCACCTCGCTCACCCATGAGACACACTCAGGATGATGATACATCCTTTTTCCAACTGCCCAATTCCCCCAATTTGGGTTGGGGTTCGTGAGAGAAACTGATGTCTTTGGCAGTGCATCCCCAGCTTACTTAAGTCTTTTTTTTTTTGAAGTTAAGTTTTCACTTTATTTTTATTTTTTTAATATTTATTTATTTTTGAAAGCAAGAGAATGAGAGTTGGGGAGGGGCAGACAGAGAGGGGGATCTGAAGCGAGCTCTGTGCTGACAGCAGAGAGCCCAAAGCAGGGCTCGAATCATGAACCTTGAGATCATGACCTAAGCGTATCTGACTGAGCCACCCAGCAATCCCCTTAATTCTCTTTTCAAGCCCAGAGGTGACTGTGGCTTTTTTCCTAGTTTTATTGAGGTATGATTGACAAAAAATGTATATATTTGAGGCATATATGTGATGTTTTGATAAATGTATTCACTGTGAAACAATTACCACAATTAATTAATATTTCCATCACCTCACATTGTGTGTGTGTGTGTTTGTGTGTGTGTGTGTGTGTGTGTGTGATGTGAATACTTGAGATCTACTCTCTTAGCAAATTTCAACTACAGAATACAGTATTATTAATACAGTCATCATGCTATACATTAGGTCTTCAAAACATATTCCTCCTGCAACTAAAAGACCAGCTTTGTCTCTCTTTTTTCCCCACCCCCAGCCCCGGACAACCACCACTCCATTCTCTGTTGCTAGGAGTCTGACTTTTTAATTTAATTTAATTGTTTAAATGTTTTGTTTATTTTTGAGAGAGAGAGCAAGCAGGGGAGGGGCAGAGAGAGAGAGGGGAACAGAAGATTCAAAGCAGGCTCTGTGCTGACAGCAGCAAGCTAGTTGTGGGGCTCAAACTCACAAACTGTGAGATCATGACCTGAGTCAAAGTTAGATGCTCAACCAACTGAGTCACCCAGGCACCCCAGGGGTCTGACAATTTTAGATTCCACGTATATATCAGATCTTCTGGTATTTGTGGAAATAACTTTTTAAAACAATTACTCCACAAAGTTTTGTATTATTCTTTTATTGTTTGTGTAATTTATTTATGTCTATTATAAGTATATTTGAACCTGAGATTTACAGAATTTATGAACTTGCCCAATGGGTCACTGTTACTTCTGTGGTTTTCACAACCTTGTGCTACTTGCACTTCGATCAGAGGATGAATGATTTTGTGCATCTATGTGAATAAAGTTCAAGGTAAATGCTCTGTCAGGGACCAGTTCAAAGCCTTCTGTGCTTTGAGAGTGAGAGCTGAGGGCCAGTTAATCACCACCTCTCAGAGCAGCATACCCAGCTACTGCGTTCCTGGTAAATTGTTTAAAAAATATACATGTTGGGGCACCTGGGTGGCTCAGTCGGTTAAGCGTCTAACTTCGGCTCAGGTCATGATCTCACAGTTCGTGAGTTCAAGCCCCACATTGGGCTCTGTGCTGACAGCTAGCTCAGAGCCTGGAGCCTGCTTCAGATTCTGTGTCTCCCTCTCTCTCTGACCCTCCTCTGCTCACACTGTCTCTCTCTCTCTCTCAGAAATAAATAAAACATAAAAAAGAATTTAAAAAATATATATGTTAAAATGACAACTCTTAGTAGTATAAAAAATAATCTGCTTCATTATTTTAAAAAAAGATGTGCGAAAATGGCTGCATATTTTAACATTGCATTCACATAATGCCTTTTAAAGTTATAGCATACTCTAGGCTTACTTTAACAATTCACTTTATACAGTTTTAATTTGCAATACATAACATTCATCCTTGACTTAAAAAAAACAAAAAACACCCTCTGTGTAGCATGGATTCTACCTGAAAAACTCAAATGACAGTCTTAAGAGTTGTTTTAAGAAGAAATGGAATACCAGGAAGTAAATCAATGGTGTTCCTTCTGGGTCATTTGTATCAGGGAGTATGTAGACATGAGCTGAGTGTGTTTATGTGTCTGTATATTCTTTCAAGTATTTAACCTAAAATTTCAGTGCTGTTTTTAAAAGTGTGTCTCAAATATTATAAGGTCAAAAACTACTACAGAAGAAAAGTAGTGAGCCCTCTGGTGTGAGAAAAGGGAACTTGGGTCCTGGGTCACAGCTTTTGGGTTAAATATGATGGTGGGTACAAGTTGGGATGGTAAGAGCATATTCTAGAGCAAACACAAATAGAGTGCGGAGATGAGTAAAGAGTAAAGACAGTGTGCTGAAAAATCAATGATTCATCTTAAGCTTCTATCTTGAGAACCTGAATAAAGCGGGAGACCTGGGGGGCTCAGTCAGTTAAGCATCTGACTTTAGCTCGGGTCATGATCTCATGGTTCAGGAGTTCAAGCTCTGCGACAGGGTCTGTGCTGACAGCTTGGAGCATGCTTAGTATTCACTCTCTCCCTCTCTCTCTCTCTGCCCCTCTCCTGTTCTCTCTTGCTTTCTCTCTCTCTAAAATAAGTAAATAAACATTAAATAAAAAGAAGCTAAATAAAGAAGCCCAAAGAAATTAGAAAGAACTTTTATATCTCTAATAATAGAGAAGAATGAAAAACAATTAAATAGAGATGGAAAACAAAGCTAAAGGTTAGTTCTTTGAAAGAGAAATAAAAGTCATAAATCCCCAAGCAAGACTAATATGGAAAAAAGGGACAACAAATTGCCAGTATCTGGAAAAAAAAATATTGTTAATTGCCTATTATATATGTAAGATACTGAGCATGAGGAGGAGGAGGAGAAAGAGGGGGAAAAATGTATTTGTTGTGAAGCCATACAAAAAAAGTCATAGTTAAGATTCTACTATATTCAATTTAATCTAACATGCATTTATTAGAAAAGAGCATAAGGCATGTCTTTGTAGGCCTAGAAAGAAACATATGTTGTAGAGTCCAACAGAGCTGAGATGAAATCCAACCTCTACCTTGAACTAAATGTGTGACTTTAGGCTATTATATAACCTCTCTGAACTTCCATTTCCAATCTACCACATGGGAGATGATAATACCAACCTCCTATGGCTGTTGGAAGAGTGGTAAATCACGTGGGAGGCTTATATCCTTTCCCCAACATGACCCATAACCATGGCATTTATACTTTATCTCTATAAAGGATCCTGAGACAATGTCATTCATTCAGAAATGCATCATTTCTGAGAAGTGTGAGCATTTTCCTTCCCATAATTACCTGTCCCAATAAGAGAGGTTTGGGATGGTCACCTTCAAAAGAAAGGACACTACCAACATATAATCAACATCAAAGCACATATGAAAATTAAAATGAAATAACTTTATATAAAATTTTCATTTTAATTTTATACATAATTTTGTCATGAGTATTAGGAAATCAAAGTAAAAACTATTCCAATAACATAAGTTATTTTAAAGCACTGAGGTAAAGGCTCCCAGTTCTAGTGTCAGCATCATGACAGAAGATTCCCCGCCCCCACCCCAAGTCCTCAGCTTCCCAGCAGTAGCGTGTCTCCTGAGTCACCCATGCTGATGCATACCACAAGGCTCGAAGATCTTAAACGACCATGCTGATTGTCTCATATCTTAGATCTGCAAGATGAATGCTCAGGATATTTCACACACTGAAGAAGCCTGACAGGCCTATGACAAGAGAGAGGGAGAAAAAACAAAAAGGAGATCAAGAGGCAGTAGAATATATCTATGGTTTAATTCCCCAGTGCAAATAGCTTCTTCATTAGCAACAAAAGAATGCATGGACCAAACAATTTCAGCATCTCCAAACAATTTCCTCCCCTGCAGTGACAACACAGAGAAAGGTCAGGTCCAGGAGTGAACAACCTAAAGTGTGGCCCAATTTGGTTTCATTTCACTTGTGAAGCCATAGAAATAAATACTGAGAAGATATGCTTGATGATAATGTGTGGCGATGAAAACAAATGTCTGGCTCTAACGTGTCACAGGTTTGTGCTATGAATGTCAGGTGATGATGAGAAACAGCAGAGGTAGCAGCCTGAGATGAGGGACCTCCAATATTTTCTGTTTATTTGCTTTCTTCTCTTCAGAAGCTTCCTGAGCGAGGATTGAGCCACAGGGTCAGAGATGGAGAGAGGGTAAAGACTCTTTGGAGGAAGGCTGATGGCCATCAGCAAGGAGACCACACACCCTTTGCACAGAACAAATCTTAAATAAGAATCCAGCCAGTGAAGGACTCTCAGTTTCATGAAAATGGAATAACAAAGCAATAGGGTCCAGTGGGAGTAGGCTGGCCTATGGAGAAAGGTAGATAGTGAGAAATGTAGTTCATTAAACTGTAGCTGACCCTGATTTTGTTAAATGTGAGTCAAGCAAGAGAGATCATTAGAAGCAGCAACTAGTACCCCCAGGCTTCTGGGATGGTCCATCTCAGGCTTGTCTCTAGCCAACTATCATGACCAGCTGGGAACAGTGACTCCAAGTGTAGATTCATTCCATCCTCACCAAAATGCTAACCTGGAATCCTCCATGTGAAAACATTCTGGGGAAAAAATCTCCTCTTCCTTAAGGAGATACTTCTATGGAAAATAAATCCTTCTGAGACCATTTAGCAATTCTGAAGTCACCATTGCTTTATACTAAATGAGGAGAACAGGAATATGTTCCTTAATTAGTTTTTAATTTGGGAAAACTCAGATTTGGAAAAGAAGTAGCAATTATGCTGTTAAGATGATCTCTCTCCATCCAGCGTTCCAATAAAATGGACACACTTTGGATATGTTGGACAACATGTTGATGGATAGAGACAGTATATTTTGAAGTAACATAAAGAAAGAAGTGCACCCTTTAGGTTGTTAAAAAAAAATTTGCCACAAGGGGGCACTAACCAGAAAAACATGCTGACATTTTTACCATAATCCAAAAAAGTACCGTTAACCTTCTGTTCATTCCACTGGCTAAAACATATGAGAAGAAATTCTGTACATATTTCATCAGGACTGTGAGTGTGTGCATGCAGAAAAAAAGGAAAATGATGTGAAGGGCATACAGCTAATGGTAATAGCATCTGTCTCTGAGTGAGCTTTCTAAAGGGATAACAGCAAAATCCAAAAGAAGTCTAATCTATATAAGTGTTTTCACACTTCTGTTTGCCTATTAAACAATCACACCAAAACAGCTGGACAAAAGTTGGCTAGACCGGAAGGTACGTCTGGCATGGAGTGATTTCAACTTCAGTACATGTCTATATCCATGACATTCACTTTAGGCTCCCATGGGGACAAGCAGCTTTCTTGAAAAGCCACAGAACTCTTACCATGCAACAAGGGGCCCTGGGGAGCTGGTAATTTCAAGAATCATGCTGAGTATATTACAACCTTATGGTTGGAGAAAAGGACCAGTGATTTCAAATATGATCCCCCAGTTTAAGGTCACATGAGCTGATGCTCAGCATGACAGGTGTTGGCTTACAAATCACTTCCTTTGATGTGGGCCACTTCGATATGGGCCAAGTCCAGATGGAAGGTAGGTTTTTACCTCATCCCAGGTAGAGAACGAGTGAGCTCACCTGGAGCCGGCAGTATGTACGAATGCGGCTGACTGGTGGCCATCAATGAAAGAAAGGGGAATAATTAAAATGAAGGGGGTGGGAAAGGATGTTGAGCACAGTTGAGGACGAGACCCATGTACATTCCCCCATCTTCTCCTAGGTTTTTAGTGTTCAGTTTCCCAACGCAACGTTTCTTTGAGTAACTTAGGTGGGTCAGATGTCTGCAATGTTTCTTCTACACCTGTTCTTGCCTCTTTGTTCTGATGGTCTTCCCATCTAACTGCAGTGGAAATTTTGTGTTCTTTTCAGGCAGTTTCCAGAGAGCAAGCAGCTGACTGAGGCGGAATTCAGGTCATTTTGAGACAAAAGCCCTCAGTGAATGTTCTTGGAATCTGTCCTTCTGCCTTTCTGCTAGGGTTGGTGGGAGAAGGTGATGACAGAAGGAGACAGGAAAAGGATTCTCGAATTCCAGCTTCTGTGTTCTCTGAGGAACTTTTGCTCTCTGCATCAGTAATTTAAGTTAAAGTAATTTAAGCCATCACTTATGGGAAAATCTCTAGATTTTCTAGATGCTTCTAGAAGGAGTCCCTGCCACAACTACTCACAAATGAGTGAGGGTCCTGGTTTAGGTAACAGAGCTGCTGATGACTTTAAAAATATATACCTATCTGTAATTTTAAACTTTTCCCTAATAACACATATTACTGGTAAAAAAAATTAAGATTTTACATTTTCTAATTTATGGAAGATAAACTTTGGTAGACTTCCATGTGGCAACTTACCAAGCATCAGGCATCTATGCTGAGATCCAACTAAAGAAACTTCACATGCAAAATATTGCCATGTCACAAAGATTTTACAAAAACTTTGCATTTGACAAAACGTGTTTTTGTATCCCTGCAAGCCAGCAGGTTTACACTTCTGGGCCAGGCCTCTCACGTGGGAAACCAGGAAATATGTTCTCCAAAGCTAGGTCAGCTGCAGAGGCAAGTGAGTGATTGGGGGCAGATAGAGAAGAGACGAAGAGGAAGATGGGGGAAAGGTGGCCAATCACTGGATGGAAACACTTTGTAGGCTGGGCCAGGGGCTAGGGAGCAATCACCATGGGTCCCCATCCCAGATCACCACCAAGGCCCAAAAGGGATTCTGGTGGCCCTCCTGGCTCAGAGGAGGCAAAGGAAAGGGGGAAAAATGCCTACAGATGGTAAGACAGCCATTTCTTTTTCCAAGAAGTCTATTACCTGTAGTTATTCTGGCAGGTAAATGTAATATTCCTTTTGCTTAGAATCAATTTCAGATCTTTTATGGAAGAATCCAAACATGAGTCACTGGGAACAAAAGAAAAAAAGTTAAATGACAAGGTCTTGCAAACATTTCCTGAGTCTCAGTTTCTTCTAGGTAGCAAGCCCTGGACAGGCTCTGGGAAAAGTGAAGCAGAAGTTGCTTTTAAAAGCTCACAGGTCAGCAGGGAGCCGAAGGTGTGAACTGCATAGATACTTATTATGGAGATGTAACTGAGAGGTTGTCGGGATGGGCCGAATGTTGAGCCCATCATTTCCTGAGCCAACCTGTTCTCAATGCATTCTTGTGACTGTGGCTTTTTCCCTGGACTGACTCCTAAAATAACCCTGAGAATATATACGCACAAAGAAGTAACATATACCTGGAAGTATTCGTGATGTCCTGCATCACCCAGGCCTGCAATGTATGAACCTTCTCTGGATGCAAATTAAGGACTTCCACACGTCCAAAAGTGCTAAGAAGAGGCAGAGAACATTGTTAACCCCAAATGGATTCGTTCAGCCAACCATGTGTCTCATCAAAAGCCGACAGGCAGGGAACCACTGGTTAGAACCTGCCCTGAGGGATTGATTCATGATTTGTACTAGAAATGACCATTCTCATTCATTGTGGCCCTCACTGAATAGGACTCTCAAAATAAAAATTTTAATTGGTACATTGATGATGATTCTTTAAGTACTTGCTATTCAAAGAGGGGCCTCCCACCACCATTCTGAGCATCACCTGGGACCTAGTTAGACCTAAAGAATCTCAGCCCATCAGCACCTGCTGAATCAGAATCTGCAGCTGAACAATCCCCAGATGACCCACACTCAGTGAGGCTTAAGATGCACTGCTCTGAGAGTCCCTGGTGCGCTGCTCTGACCCCAGTCCTAAACTCCTCCCCACTGGCCTCAGACAGCTGCCATTCTTATTGTAAAAACTTGGACCTCAAATATCAGATTATAAAATCCTGGAAAGTTGATGCTCTCACCCAAAAGCCTACAAGCTTGGGGTCAGAAGAAGACAATGGGGCAAGTGCCTGGGTGGGTCAGTCAGTTAAGTGTTCAACTCTTGATTTCAGCTTAGTTCATGATCTCATGGTTCGTGAGTTCAAGCCCCATGTCAGGCTCTGTGATGACAGTATTGAGCATCCTTGGGATTCCCTCTCTCTCCTTCTCTCTCAACCCCTCCCCAGTTCACGCACGCATGCATGCTCTCTCTCAAAATAAATGAGTAAACTTTAAAAAAACTCTAAAAAAAGACGAAAAGACAAATGCTTCTTTGCAGAATTCAATATCAAAACTGGAGAGAAGGAAACTTAATTTGAGTTACCCAGAGTACCTGGAGCACATCAATATCTGCCCCGCCTCTCAATCCAGCCTTATCTAGAGAAAGACTGGTGAATAAAGGCTGGAAAAGTAATAATGTGGTAAAAACTGTATAAGAAGAAGTCAGAGAGGGAAGGCATTGGTGTGGCTGGGTTCAGCGCTGTGGATTAAATGAGAGACTAACAGCTGATACTCACTGAGCTGTCTCTCTATTGTGAAATACAGAGCTCAGGACTTTTCATACGTTATTTCAGTTAATCTTCAAGTCACCACCATCTCTGCAGGTGCATGCTACAGGGTCTCCCGGGGGTCACACGGGTAATATGGAAGACTAGAACCCCTATTTTTAACACTATAATAAATTATGGCAATGCCTATAAAGAGATAGTAAAGGGCCAAGAACCCAGCCCAGTAGTGGTTTAACTGCTCAACTATGGTGTCCACTCTTCACGAGAGACAGAGAAGTCAGGTCAAGTCTTCATGGTTGGAGAGGATTAAACAGGTGGTAGCGGGGAAGAGGGCTGGGCATGGGGGAACCCCATGAACAAAGGTCTAAAATGGGAGAGCTCATAACATTGTACCAGGCCTCAAAAAGCCAAGAGGAGGAGCTGGACACAGTGCAAGGGCCATTAGGACATTTAGAGGATTTAATACATAGGACACACCAGACAAAGACATTGACTTAGACAAATATCTCCATAGAAAACAAACATTTTACCTTTTTAGCCCAAATCTTCAGTACTGACTTAACCATGAAAAGCATATTCTTCTAGGGATGAAATATTTAATAGGAGGCTGCGCTAACACTTGCAAATAGGATGCAAAGAAAGTAATACCTTTTTTCATCAAAAATCTTACGGATGGACCCATTGAGCAACACATGGACCACACCACAGGCATCTCCTGCAAACTTAAAAGAGAAAAAAGAAGAAGCTGGCCATTCCTCAGAATGCATTTTTAATTGCCACACTCCAGCAGCTCCTTCCAAAATAACTCTTGGCTTTAGCTGGTTAAGGAGGGAGTAGCCTCTGTGTGTCTAACTCAGTAATGCCAGGTGGATGTAATTTTCATCCCAAGCCATTGGTAGGATTCTGCTTCAGATGAGAATTCTGGAAGCAGTTGCTCCAACCTGTGTTTGAACAATAAAAGTCAACATCATTGTCCACAGCATTGCTAAATTGATGGTTCAGAAGTTGGAAGTCCAGGGAGTAAGAGAAACATCGCTGGAGGAGGAAGACAAAAGCACTTTCTTGGTGCCATGCACTGTAGATGCTGCACATTTCCCTTAGTGAGAGCAGAGTGGACAATTCAGGGGCAAAGGAAAAGGGGACACAAAGAAAGAAGAAACTGAGGAAAGAAAGTATCACAGGACTGCATAGGCACAATGGGAAATAGGGAATGAATGAATGAATATATCATTGAGCAGGGAGTTATTTCTTCATGCAATAAACGTTCAGCTGGAATTTTTGCTAGGTGCTGGAAAAACAAAATAAATGAGGCCAAACAGTCTACACGTTCCCTCCAAGAAGCACCCCCCCCCCAACCCCTGGGACCAGCTCAGATCCACTCCTGCCTGATTCTGTACCAATGAGCCCATTGTGGATTCAGTCACCAGTACTGAACATTCTTTGAGAGCTGTGAGCCTGGCTGTCCGACCTGTCACCACAGCCCTGGAGCCTTGGAGCTAGTGCATGGCACAAGGTAGGAGCCCAGAGAAAATCAGTGGAAGGAAAAGAGGGAGTGAGGGTGGGAGGGAAAGACAAGCAGGAAGTCCAAATACTCAGTGATGGAGATTAGATGTTTGAGAAAACAGTGGTTTGTGGAAACCCTCAGTGGATGTAAAAGTTGGGTAGAAAAGTGAGTTCAGAGCACCATGAATGCTTGGACAAGGAATCTGGCGTTTATTCTGCAGGTGATAAAACACCACTGAACAATCTGAAACCAAATTGTGAGAATCCAATGCCGCTTCTGTCTTTCTACTCGGGGTGATGAATAGAGGACAGAAGCCCCATTACTACCAACCACAAGTGCTAAGTCAACAGAGTGCTTCTGGGGTGCCAAGCACTCAAGAGCTCCCATGAAATAAGCATTGGGTCAATTTGTCCCAAGGTCACATCACTTGGAAGCAATGAAGAGAAATGGGGATTCAAACCCCAAGCAGCTCTGCCTCTTTTGTCAGAAAAAGAAAGGATCTTGGGGCACCTGGGTGGCTCAGTCAGTGAAGCATCCATTTCAGTTCAGGTCATGATCTTGCAGTTCATGGGTTCACATTGGGCTCTGTGCTGACAGCTCAGAGCCTGGAGCCTGCTTCAGATTCTGTGTCTCCCTCTCTCTCTGCCCCTCCCCTGCTCACACTCTTTGTCTCTCTGTCTCTCAAAAATAAATAAACATTAAAAATTCAAAAAAAGAAAGAAGGAAAGGATCTTGTCTGATAAAATAAGGTTGTCTATGCACATCTATGAACATTTGGCCAACATAAACCTCTGGCCCCAAGGAAGCTCATGATAGCAGGGCACCTTCGGTCACCTTCACCACTGCTCGCTCCTACCTCCAAGCAGGTGCTTGACACATAAGAAATGTGACTTGGCTTTAAACACTGTTCAAAGGGGCGCCTGGGTGGCTCAATTGGTTGAGCATTCCAACTCTTGATTTCAGATCAGGTCATGATCCCAGAGTTGTGGGATCAAGCCCCATATTGGGCTCCACCCTGAGCATGGAGCCTGCTTAGGATTCTTCCTCTCTCAGGGGGCTCAGTTAAGCGACCAGCTCTTGATTTCAGCTCAGGTCACCATCTCATGGTTTGTGAGTTTGAGACCCACATCAGATTCCCCACTGCAGGCACAGAACCCACTTGGGATTCTTTGTTTCTTTTTCTTGTCTCTCTCTCTCTCTCTCTCTGACTCTCTCTCAAAAATAAATAAATAAACTTTTAAAAAGGATCCTTTCTCTCTCTCCCTCTGCCCTTCTCCCACTCATGCTCGCTCTCAAATTTAAAAATTAAAATTAAAAAACAATAAAAAATAAAAGTTGTTCACAATAGCACTGTCCCAAAACATATCAAAGAAGGAGAAAATAAATAGGAACTTTTCTCAGAAACAGCAATTAAGCAAACATACAATAACAACAAACTATACAGTGCCTGTGTATTATTATAGAGCACTTGGTAGTGTTAGTGAAGATAGTGGTATTTCATTTCAGCATGGCAACGACCCAATGGGGTGGGTATCATTCTTATTCCCATTTGACAATTGAGGAATCTGAAGGTCAGAACAGTTTAAAGAATATGTCCAAGTTTAAATGGTCTTCTTACTTCAAATTCCAGGCTATCCCTTCACCTCTATCATACCAGAGTTTACCTGAATATCCTTACACATGAGGCTTTCGGCTCTACTACTTACTAGCCCGTTGACCTTGGATGGGTCATTTAACCTCTGAATCTTCGTGTCCTCACCTGAACATGGGGATTTGCACCTTCCCACAGCACCTACTGTGAGGATTACATGGGGAGACGCAGTCACAGCACCTGACCCAGGACTTGTCATAAATAGGCACTTAACAAATGTGAGTTTCACTTGCCCCAGCTCCTCAGATGTCTACACTCAATTCCAGAGAATTATAAGTAGTACAGGCTTACTTCTTCCCCTTTTCCTCTCCTTCAGTTCTTTCTTTCTTCCTTTCTTTCCCATTTTCCTTAGTTCACTTGCAAAGAAGCCACTTATAAAAAAAAAATAAGTATGTACCAAGGCAGCTTACAGTGAAGTCAGAAATAGATAGCAGTGGAGGAGGTATGAGTCATTCCTAGCTTGGATTCTGGATTTGGAGTCAGACAATTTGGGATAAACTCCCAGATCTGCCACTTACTATGTATGTTTAGTAGACCAGCTTATTTACCTGAACTTCTGTTTTGTTATCTATAAAATGAGTATGATACTTATGTACCTGCTCCATAGGATTCTTCTGGGGATGAAAGCCTTTAACCCACATGAAGATGCCAGTACCTGGTGCACAGTAAGTGGTCTGTAAGTTTGCTTATGCAGACTCTTTCAGGGATCTGAGATAGACCAATGCCTGGATCAGAGGATAGAACCACGCTGGAGGTTCCTGGCGGCCAAAGCCAAAACATGGAAGAGAGCAAGGATTCGTCAACTAGAGCCTATGGGCCCTCTATGAATGCCCTAAAATCATATGTGAAAATATTCTGATATGTGCTTTGGTACATTTTTTCTCAAGAAAGAATTCTAAACTTTTGTTCCTAAACGAGTCTGTGATCCAAAGAGAAATAAAACCAACCACTGACTGGATGGATGACCTCTTCAGTTCTTTGGTCTCCAAAATTCTAAAATTTCGTTTTTGGTACTTACCCTTTTGGACACAGTGCTCCAGAATACAGAAACAGAGTTGTTGCTACAGTCTTTCCTCCAGTCTGGACAAGATTGATAGTTTATTTCTAAAAGACATAGTTTATACAAAATAATTAAAGTAGGAAAGAAAGGGTATAATTAAAGTCCATTCTTCCCAGGTTGTTCAGTCACTGTGGAGCCATTTTCCAACAGCATCGCTGCCAAGATGGAAGTCGGACAATGGACTCCTCTCGACCCAATTTAACTAAATGCCCCCTGAATCCCTTCCAAGTCCTCACCTTACCCTCCAAATCCCAGACAGGAACACAATGACCAGCTTTGAGTCATCATTCTGGGAAATTGCAGCTGAACTTCATCCGACAGAGACAAGCCCTCGTCCAGGAAAAACTGGCGCTAACACTGGGGCCTCAGAGGCCACTCTTTGCCAACTACCCCTCTGCTTTTTGCCAGGTCCCCTGCTGACAGCTTTCCTCCCCATTTTGATTCAGTCTCCACATTCCCAGGCTCAGAGAGCCCCCGAGTCCATCTACACTCACTCTCCCCCATCGAGATTGGCTCAGGAGTTTGGGAGATATAGCAGATACGGAACACGAGCACATTGTTTTCTGTGGTACTTCTCCCAGACGTATCTGCCTAATGCACCAGCATTTAAAAAAAATTTGGGGGGGCGGGTACCTTGGTGGCTCAGTCAGTTAAGCATCTGACTTCGGCTCAGGTCATGATCTCACGGTTTGTGGGCTCCAGCCCTTCATCGGGCTCTGTGCTGACAGCTCAGAGCCTAGAGCCTGGAGCCTGCTTCAGATTCCGTCTCCCTCTCTCTCTCTCCTCCTCCCCCACTCATGCTCTGTTTCTCTCTGTCTCAATAAATAAACATTAAAAAATTATTTTTAAATTTTTGGAGGTATAATTGACAAATAATATTGTAAGATACTTATAAATTTTTTTTAACGTTTATTCATTTTTGAGAGACAGAGTGTGAGTGGGGGAGGAGCAGAGAGAGAGGGAGACACAGAATCCAAAGCAGGCTCTAGGCTCTGAGCTGTCAGCACAGAGCCTGACCGGGGCGCAAACTCACAAACCATGAGATCATGACCTGAGCTGAAGTTGGATGCCTAACAAACTGAGCCACCCAAGCACTTCCCAAAATTATAAGATATTTAAAGTGTACAATGTGAGGATTTAATATACACAGAGACACTGTGTAAAGATTCCCCTATGTGGAGATAAGGTAACACATTCATCACCTCCTGTGTTTACCTTTGTGTGTGAGAGAACGTTTAACTTCTACTCTCTCAGCAAATTTCAATTAGATGATACATTGTTAGCAACTCCGGTTCTCCATGCTGTGCATTAGAACTTAAGACCTTATTCTTCTAATAACTGAAAGTCTGTGCCCTTTTACCAACCTCTCCCTCATCCCCCACCCCCTCCCAGCCCCTGGCAACCACTTTTCTCTCTGTTTCTAGGAGTTTGCCTTTTTTAGATTCCACATATAAATGATACCATGCAGCACTTGTCACATGTCTGGCTTATTTCCCTTTGCACAAGGCCCTGAGATTTCTTTGTGTTGTTGCAAATGACAAGATTTTCTTCTTTAAAAAGAGAATGAGTAATATTCCATTTTGTGTGTATATGTGTATAGGTGTGTTCCTACTTTTTTTTTTTTTAATCCATTGCCCTTGATGACACAAACATTAATTGAGACTTGGATCCTGAGGATAAAGAGATGAATCTGATAGAAGCCCTGCTTTCAGAGACTATGGGATCTAATATAATCAAGTAATCAGGGAAAGATCAACTTGGTTTGGAGGTGACATGCAGCACTGTTTGGGAAGGCTGATGTTGCACTAGGCTTTGAAGGATGAATAGGAGTCTTCAGATAGATAAGACAGAAGGGTGGTCCGGGCAGTGAGGACACATGCCAAGGCACAACAGGTTTAAATTAGCACCACAAGAATGGAAGGGATGAGGAGGGGAATGATAGATGATAAGGCATAAGAAAGAAAGAGCCCAGACCATGCTAAGGAATTTAGACTTTATCCTAGACGCAAAATTTAGGTTTTAGGTAAAAGATAGAAATAATCCCACTATGGTGGCCAGATGGAGGCCAACCTAGAGAAGTAAGGAGTGAGCTGTAAGAATCTTACCACAGTCCCACCGAGCAAGCAGGGTGCCTTTGTGTGGCGGACTCAGGCAGTGAAATGGTGATAGAAAAGGTAAATAGACTATGTTGGCGATTGATTGGATATGGGACAGGAGGGCAGAGTATGAGGTATGGGAATGAGGGCAGAATCTGCAGATATCTTACTTCAATTCTGAATTATCAAGCAGGTAGGGCAGATGCATGACAAGAGACCCTGGAACTTTCTTCTGTCCCAAAAGTCAGGCGTGTTTCCTCTGTGGTTATGTGTACAGCTGACCCTAGAGAAGCAGCGTCTTTCTACTTCCTCCTTGTGATGAGTTGAATTTTGTCCCCTCAAAAGATACGTTAAAGTCTTAACCCTCAGTACCTGGGAACGTGACCTTACTTGGAAAAAGCGTCTTTACTGCTCTAATCAGTTAAGATGAGGTCATTAGTGTGGGTGGGTCCTAGGCCAATAGGAGTCCTATCCTTTTTTTAACATGTTAATTTCTTTTTGAGACAGAGACAGAGTGCAAGTGAGGGAGGGGCAGAGAGAGCGACACACACAGAACCCGAAGCAGGCTCTGGGCTCTGAGCTGTCAGCACAGAGCCTGACGTGAGGCTCAGGCTCGGGAACCTCGAGATCATGACCTGAGCCAAAGTCGACAAGAAGGGGCAGTATATGTGTGGGGGGGCCTGTTTTTTAAAAACCATCAAAAAACAATAAAAATAAGAATAAAACAATATAAACGGGGCATCTGGGTGACTCACTCGGTTAAGCATCTGATTTCCACTGTCATGATCTTGTGGTCCCATCTGTGAGTACAAGCCCTGCATTGGACTCTGTGCTGACAGCTCAGAGCCTGGAGCCTGCTTCAGATTCTGTGTCTCCCTCACTCTCTGCCCCTCCCTCATTTAAAAATAAACAACCATTTAAAAAAGAATAAAACAATATAAAGTAAAAATATCCGCAGTATAAATAAAAAGAGAACGAAAAACAAAAAGAGGTGAAAACGGGCTCAATAGAGTTTTCTGAGTAGAAAGCACCTTCCCACAGTGAGGTGTTCTAGGTCTTTCTGATAAGGCAACTTCTGAAAAATGACAGCAGAGCCACATGCTGGCCTGAGACGCAGAGGAGCCCATCGATCTGTTGCCGTGGCCATTCCGTGGAACAAAGGCTGTGGCCTGGCTACCCCTCAGGCGTCAGCCTGCTCTGGCACTTTTTAGTCCTAAATAACGCCCTCATAGAAAACAAAGCACCTCCAAGTTCAGAGGCAGGCTACCCTTGCTCTCAGAATGCGGGGAATCAGGGAGCAGAGATAGCCCCAAACTCTCAAGTCAGTTTTTTCCAGAACACTGAGTTGAGCTACAGAATGCTGTTTTATGGGAGCTTGAATTGTCATTAAGTGTGTAGATGGCATCAGGGTAGGTACCTGTCCGTCCTTCTTCCACAATGATCCTCCAGGCCCCCTAGCAGAGCCCTGGGCTCCCTCGCCCTGCCCTCACTGGCTAATCCCAAACAGCCCAGACCCTCACCGGAAGAGCCTGAGTCTCCACACCATGTGAGGCCGTCCATCATGTAACCCAGCAGTGTGTTCTCCAGCGTGAACAGCCCCTGCTGGACCCAGGTGTATTCATGCACCAGATCCCTTGTTTTGCTCCAAAGGAGTGTCTACGGAAGAAACACACAACCTATGATTGAGAGCAATTCAGTAAGTAAAAAACAAAAACACAAGAAAAACAAAAACAAAATCCACATCTTTTTAAATGAAAGAAAAATAGAAAATATAGGAGCACATGTACCCCAATGTTCATAGCAGCACTCTCCACAATAGCTAAAACATGAAAGAGNAACGAAAATAAGGAAGTAAAACCCACAGAGTAAAAGTGAGTGTTGCTGAGTGCATCACTGTGTTCTGTGTGTGAGATTGAGAACACAGATGGCGGGTGCGTATGTGCACATGTGTATGTGTGTATGTGTGTTTTCTAAGTCACAGTATAAAATGCATTATTATTTTTAGTGGCAGTAAAAAAAAGTCTGAAAGCCGACTGATCAGAATCTTATGATAAACACAGAACCGGAGCACATCTGGAGGAGACATTAGGAAATTCCTGAAGTCATCTGCAGAACAATGTGTCCACATGCTATTTCCTGGGAAAAGTGCTCTTTGGTTCTTAAAGGGCTCCAGAATCCCATTTCCTTCCCCAAATCTCTTCTGTTCCCACAAAGAAAAAGGAAGGAAAGAAAAGAATACAGTGAACTTTTTTCAAGGTCCCTTATAAAGGTCACATTTCAGAACAATCTTCAGCTTGTGGATATATTCCTTCTTTTTTTTTAAGTTTATTTATTTATTTTTGGAGGGGGTGAGGGGCAGAGGGAGGAAGAGAGACAGGGAGAGAGAATCCCAAGCAGACTCTGCACTGTCAGCCCAAAACCCAACTCTGGGCTTCATCTCATGAATTGTGCAATCATGACCTGAGCTGAAATCAAGAGTCCAAGGTTTACCTACTGGGCCACCCAGGTGCCCCTCTACTCTTTTCTGATAGGAAGCAGTGGAGGGTGTGGTTTGAAGCGTGGGCCCCAGAGGCACGCTGCCCTGTGAAACTAGCATCACTACTTACAGATGTCTGAGCCTAGGTAGCGACAGCATCACTAAGCCTCACTTTCCCCATCTGTAAAATGGTACGATAATGACTGTAAGGAACCTGAGGACTTGAGATGAAATGAGACAATTGCAAATAAAGTGCTTAGTCCTGTGTCTGCAGCTGACTTATGGATCATTGGGGGTGATTTACCAAGCAGCTCTTCTGCAAAGGCCCCTGTTGGTGCACCTGGCCAGAGCTCTGGAATAACTCTTAGCTCTCTACAGATGTGAGTGGCTGTAGTATGTGCCTGGCTCAGAGGCTACACAAAGATGATTTGGGGTACACTGACTTTTCACCTTAAATGTTGACTTGAAGAAAGCTGTATGCCCTTCCACAACTCTTCCAGTACAAGCAACGTATAAACCCTAGGCCTCTCTGGCTCCAAATCTCAGTTGACTAACATTTCAACTGGTCACTTTCAAGGCCATCAATCATGAGCAGTCACTGACCACCCAACCTCACCGCGCCTCAGTTTTCTCACTGGTAAAATGGGGGTGCTGATTCTTGATTATTCTGCAGCGTGGCTGTGAATTATCATCGTCATCATCAGAGGTCAGGGGAGAGTTCTGCAATTATATAAAGTTGGGTCATTTTTGTTTGGATTGGGTTGGGTTTCCTATAGGTTCATTTTGCCTGAATTTTGGCCATGTCACCTTCCTCCTTCCCTGTCCCCGGGTCTCTTTTACCTTCCTTCCTCAGATGTCCTAAACCCTGATGATATCCAGGTCCCGCAAAATCTCCAGACTCCATCTTGGTGAACCACACATACACCCTAACCTCCAGATCTTCCTCCTCCCTCGTCCTGGTCAAAATTTGGTCCTGTAACCTCTTCCTTTTTATCCTGTTGGCTTTTATCCTGTTTTGTTTTGTTTTGTTTATTTATTTTGAGATAGTAAGTACACGTGAACAGGTAAGAAGCAGAGAGAGAAGAAGAGAGAGAATCTCAAGCTGACAGCACAGAGCCTGATGTGGGGCTCAGTCTCATGAACTGTGAGATTATGACGTGAGCTGAAATCAAGAGTTGGATGTTTAACCAACTGAGCCACCAGCCCCCTTTATCCTCAGTTTTATTTTATTTTATTTTATTTTTAATTTTTTAATTTATTTGTGTGTGAGAGAGAGAGACAGTGTGAGCAGGGGAAGGTCAGAGAGAGAGAGGGAGATACAGAATCTGAATCATTTTTTAAAAAAATTTTTTAATGTTTTTTTTACATTTATTTGTGAGAGAGAGAGTATCCTCAGTTTCAAAAATCAATAACTCAGAGTGCATGGGTGGCTCACTCAATTAAGCATCTGACTTTGGCTCATGATCTCATGGTTCATGAGTCTGGGCCCCACATCACGCTTTTTGCTGTCAGTACAGAGCCCACTTCAGATCCTCCCTCCCTCTCTCTCTGCACCCCTCCCCACACTGGTTCTCTAAATAAATAAGTAGATAAACAAGTAAATAAACTTAAAAAAAATCAGTAACTCAGGGCACTCACTTTCAAATGTCCCTTCTCTGTAAAGAGAGCTTTACACTCTAATAATTTTTCACCTGCTTCTCAAAAAAAAAAAAAATCAGTAACTGAATCCCGTTACCTTGTCACAAGGTACAGTTTGATTTGTCAGCTCCATTAGTGGCTGATAGTCCTGTTCCGTACTGTTGCAAGGGTCCTTAGAAAGAAACGCTTTTGTGAATGCCTTCCCTATCTTTGGGCAGTCTTTAAGTCTGCGAGATAAAACATGGAAAATAAAATAAAACATGAAAGGTTAGATTTTGAACACAATTACACAGGAAGATGTCATTTACAAAGCATGGACTGTGTGATCGGTAATCACACACATCTGTACAGCATTTTTTAAGAGATGAGCATTATCCTCTCCACCCTGCAAGGTCCTTGCCCCTCCTGGAGCTGCTTTTCTGGTTAAAGAGACAGACAGTAATGAAATGAGCAAATAAGTTAACAAAATAAGTACAGTTTATTCTAAATATTCATAAAATCAATGAGGAGGGACGACAGCAGAATACAATGACCAGGTTAGGGAGGCTGATCAGCAGAGGTGTACCTAACACTTCATTTAAGCTGAGAATGAATGATGAGAAGGAGAACATTCCAGACAGAGGCTACTACAAATACAAAGGCCCTGAGGCGCATAGCATAGCTGCCATGGAAAAGAATAAGGGGAAGAGTGGTAAGAAACCAGGTCAGAAAAATAATCAGGTGGTAGATTACTTGGGTCTTTTGGACCAAAGAAATGATTTCAAATTTTACTCTAATTACTGGGAAGCCATTGGATGGNAGCCATCACTGGAATTTTCTGAGCTGGCCCCAGAGAATGACAGAAGTCTCTGAAATAGAATTCCCACACCACGTCCCCTTCCAGACAGCCGTCAGCAACGAGGAGGCAGGTGGACACGGAAGAGCAGAGGGAGAGGTGAGGGCACAGAGGAGGCTGGAGAAGACAGCAGCTGGGCTTCCTTGCACTTGTGTTAACAGGTGCACAGAAACCCATCATGTCCTCCGGACAAAGAGGTGGGTCTCCCCTGGGAGCGCTCAGATATCATGATCGGGATAAACCCCAGGCTTTGCAGTGGGGGATCCTAACTACAACACCAACTCAGGCAACTAGACCCAGGGGGGGATTAAGACAAGACCCCTAGTTTTCTCTTCCCTTCTGAGCTTCCTTTTCACTGCCCTCCAGACGGCTTTTTGCCGCCCCAGCTCAGACCAACTTCCTCCAGATAAGTCAAGGAATCCAAGAATGTTTGCATGACACAGAAGCCACCCTGCCCATGAAACAGGAAATGTGTGAAAACCCCTTTGTTCAGGGCAAGGTGAAAAACCCTCGAGCCAAGCTGCCTGTCTGAACTCTGGCTCTGCCTGTTATGCTGTGTGCCCTTGAGAAAGTCACTCAGCCTCTCTCTGCCTCTGTTTCCCCATCTGTAAAGTATCTACCTAATGCAGATGTCTGGGCTTAAATAAAGCAGACGGTAAATCTTTTCAGAACACTGCCCAGAAAAGAATAAGGGCTCACTTAACATCAGCAATAATATTTCCTGTCTTGCTTTTCATGCCCCTTGCTCAGACCTTCCTGGTTGTGAGCAGCCATCTGTAGCCAATAGAGGCAAGTATGGCCCATAACTCCTGGGCCAATTTAGGAATGGGGCTCATCCTCACAGGTCCCTGAAGGGCACAGAGAACTAGTATGCCCAGTGCCTAGGGTGGTGAGAACACCCAGCTAGCTACTAGGGGTCAGATCTAGGGTATAAACCCAAGCCAGAGGGTAACAATACTGACTATTCCTTGATGTCTCCTTGATCTTCCACCGTTAGTAATAATCAGCCTATACAATGTAATGGCTTTGATATGCAATAGCCACAGGACAGAATTCCAGATTGGTCATCCAGTAGCTGGGTGGGCTGAAGTGATAATTAATAATAATAATAATAAGTAATAGTAGTAGTAATATAAGCAATAACAACAAAAGGTAGCATTTATTGGGGGTTTAATAAATATTTCACCTATATATCTCATTTAATCTCATACTATTTCTATGAGCAAATGTATCAGGATTTGATTTGACTTAACAAGACCTAAAATTACAGAGACTTAAGAGAGAATTTTACTTTTTGCTCATATCAGAATCTCAAGACCAGTATCTGGGATTTCTATGACATTGCGCATGTCAGAGACCCATCTGCTCAGTCCAAAATGGCTACTTCAGTTCCAGCCATCATGACTACATTCCAGCCAACAGGCAAGACAAGGGAAAAAGGAAAATGAAGAGAAAAAAGGAAGAGGAGAGAAAAACAGCATCAGCGGTGAACACACGGACTGCCTCTTAAGGACAGGTACTTAGAAAATGTTCTTTCTATTTGCTCTCATTGCATTTGCTGAGATGTTGCCACAGGCCACACCTACCTGCAAAGGGAGGTGAGAAACACAGTCTGTAACCTTGGTGGCCATTGTACATCTAAAATCACTATTTTGATTCTAGAGAAGAAAGGACCTCTGTTACAGGGAGATATTACCATTGTCCTGTTTTACTGATGAGGACATTTGAAGGCTGTGAGGTTAAGGAACCATCCAAGGTTGCAGGATTAGTGAGTGGGAAAGTCAGGACAGATCCCAAGTCTGTGTGAGCCTGAAGGATGGGCTCCTACCATACTACTACAGCATCTCCTTGTAAGGCAGGCTAACAAAGCTCTCCAGCCTCAGATTCCTCATCTGTGAAAGGGAGGTATATCACTTCACTCATGGGAGGTTTGAGAGGATTCGATGAGCTAACACACGACATGTGCAGGCTTCGAGGAGGGTTCATTGAGCCCCAATCCGCACAGGACATTTCAACTGCATCGTGGCTTGCCTTCCAAAGCCATGCAGGAAACCATGATCCACCTGGCTTTCTCCATATGCTATACATTTAAAAGAAAACAGGATATTGCATTATGTATTTCAATGTCAATCAAAATTTATGGGGCACCATCGTGGCAAGTTTAGAGAAAAGGTGTTTGGTGGCTGTGTCACTTCAGGGATCAGCTTTACTTCCATTAATTTAATGCAGTGACCTTCTCAAAAATGTCCTGTTCCGGATCCCAACTCCCTTGTAAAATTCTTCTACCAGCATCTGCAGGACTTGAGGCAGACAAAGGCTGGAGGAGGAGAGATATCTCCCTGAGATGAAGAGCAAGAGAATTTTCCACTACAAAAAAATCTGGCAGGAAAGAGGAATGAGTGTGCACCGAGTACCCTCTGTATACCAGATGTTTTAGTGAACATATTCTTATGTAATCACCAAAGACTCGATAGAGCCTCCTAGAGGACTCACAAACCTCCAGAATTATTTTTATGTTGCTTAAGTATGTAGACCCAGTTCAGGAAACATTACCTTCTGGGCTCAAGAATCCCCAGGTTAATAAATTTAACAGAGCTCCTGGTCTAGAAGGAGCAGAGTTCTAGAACATTAGAGCTGAAACAGACCTGGGAAGGGTTTATGATTGAACTGCCTTCCCTTTCTCTGTCTCAGAGATCATAGCCTCCCTGTGCCGACACGTGAGAGATAATGAGGAGGGGCAATCAGAAGTCTGGGGTCAGGCTTTATGAAGCTACTTTTTTTTCATGTGTATTTCTTTATTTTGATAGAGAGGGCACAAGCAGGGGGAGGAGCAGAGAGAGAAGAGAGAGAATCCCAAGCAGGGTCCAAGGTCAGCATGGATCCCAATGTGGGGCTTCATCTCATGACCTTGAGATAACAACCTGCACTGAAATCAATAGTCGAATGCCTATGTGACTGAGTCACCCAGTAGCCCCTGAAGCTTCTTTTTATCCGTAAACTCAGAAGTAAACGTTTCACCCTGGATGTGCAAGTCACCATTTTTATTGGCACTAAAACATATAGAATTAAAAAGGCATTACGATAGTATTGTACAGAGATGTCTGCAGTACTCATTTATATATGTCAATGCAGAAAGGAGCCTCAAGTTCATTAGTGTGGCTTCTTTGCAAGAATCCCCTGTCTTCATTTTTCTCCCTGTGAGTAGAGCACAGTTCCATTAGATCAAATAATAGCCAAGCCAAGCTGCTTTGAGTAAATTAACCAGTTAAAAGAAACAGATGGCTTCAGGAATTCCTATGTCCAACAGAGATGGAGGTAGGCCTCTCACTGAAGCAGCAGCATGGGGTGGGGGTCACCTGGGTGGCTCAGTCAGTTGAGCAACTGACTTTGACTGAGGTCATGATCTCACTGCTTGTGGGTTTGAGCCCCGCATCAGGCTCTGTGCTCACAGCTTGAAGCCTGGAGCCCGCTTCAGATTCTGTCTGTCTCTGTGCCTGGCTCCTGCTCACATTCTGGCCATTTCTCTCTCTCTCTCTCTCTCTCTCTCTC
>NW_027551568.1:11492005-11505249 GCF_008692635.1 Crocuta crocuta | reverse complement strand
AAAAAAAAAAAATAAAAACATTAAAAAATTGAAGAAGCAGCATAGAAAAAGAGCCATGTCTGGAAGTTCATTGTTGTTGTTGTTTTTTGGGTTTTTTTTGTTTTTTTTCGCATTAAAAATGGCTCTCCATTCCAAAACGGTACTACCTCCAGGCAGACTTGCTGCTTGGGATAGACTGTGAGCCCCAGAGCTATTCCCAAGAGCTGTCTGTACCTGAACCAGACTGTTGGGGTCATCTGGTCCTGTGGCTCTCAGCTCTGGCCACACCTGACCATCACCAGAGTGCTTTGGAGAAGACTGACTCCAGGCCAACCAAGTCAGAACGGGAAAGGTGGTAAGAGTAGAATTTTTCAAAAGCTTCTCATTCCCCCCCTCCTCCCAGCCCCTGGAAATTGCCCTTCCACTTTCTGTCTCGGTGAATTTGACTACTTGTGGGTACCTGTCTTTCCATCACTGGATGATTTCACTTAGCACAATGTCCTCACAGCTTACCTGTCAGAATCCCCTGCCCTTTCAAAGGCCAAATAACATTCCACTGTAGGCTTATACCTCGTTCTGTTTATTTGTTCACCCACTGCGGACAGTTGGGCTGCTTCATCATCCACACTTTCCTTCCACAAATACTTACCTGGGTCTTACTGAGAGCCTCCCACTAGGCACAGAGCTATCGTCAAGGCACTCAGATGATCGTTCAGGACAAAGACTAGAACTAATTACAATCAACGCACTGGTGACGCCCAAGGCACTAAAACTTGAAAACACGATAAACAGTTGAACATTTTCTAATTTTCTACTACAGAGGATAGAAACAGGATTGAAAAACAAAAACAAAAACAAAAACTCCTTGATTAAATGTTAATCAGTCTTCTACTTTGAAAATGATTTTTCTGGGGCGCCTGGGTGGCTTAGTCGGTTAAGCGTCCGACTTTCGCTTAGGTCATGATCTCACGGTTCGTGGGTTCGAGCCCCGCGTCGGGCTCTGTGCTGACTGCCAGCTCAGAGCCTGGAGTCTGTTTCAGTCTGTGACTCCCTCTCTCTCTGACCCTCCCCTGCTCACGCTGTCTCTCTCTCTCCTAGAAATAAATAAAATATTTAAAAAAAAGAAAGAAAATGATTTTTCTTTGTAGGTTCCCCTGGTTGTTGTGACATGCAAAATCTATTTATATTTATAACCACTGTGGATTTCTATGTGCCCCTTTCTGGCTTTGCTTCCTTTGATGGATTCCAGAGATTAGAGATACGTAGCCAACAGAAGGGAACGGTTTCAAAAGGTGTCTCTGCTCAGTGGAAAATAAAACAGCCTTTGAACAACGTATTTATACAGAGCTTGGAATCGCTCGGGGGATGTGATGAAAGGAGACCTCATCTTATAGAATACAGAAAAAAGATGCACATCAAACTGGTAATTGGGGTTGTCTCTCAGAAGAAAAATAAAGGCGAATTTCCACTTTTACCCCATATTTTTCTGTATTGTTGGTTTACAATAAAAATGGATTATCCAAGCCATCCAAAAAGGGGGGAAAGGTGAGTCCAATTTTTTAATGAAGATATAGCAAAATCACAGCCAATTTTTTAAAACTGAAGGAAAAAGAAACCATGATAATCAAACCATGTTTGTTTGTTTGTTTGTTTTGAGAGAGAAATAGAGAGCAAGAAGGGGAGGGGCAGAGAGAGAGGGAGACAGAAATCCCAAGCAGGCTCTGCACCGTCAGCACACATCCCAGTGTGGGGCTCAAATCCACGAACTGTGAGACCATGACCTGAGTGGAAATCAAGAGTCAGACGCTCAATCGTTGTATATGGTTGTATGTGGAGATGTTAACTATGAGAAAAAGAACCGCACTGGCCTGCTATTCTCCTCTTGAACACAATTCAAGGGCACCTGATATCAGATAAAGCTTCTCTGTGAGACTGTGATGTGAACAGACAATATCAAGACCACACACACACACACACACACACACACACACACACAGACCAAATACCCTTGTATTGCAGCAAATATCAGTGACTGCTCCCTCGTTACCAGTGACAGCTTTGGCTTTGCTTCATTCTTGAAGCTTGACAGACCCTATCGCAGAATGACCCCCTTTCCCTGTGCTTCCTGGCAGCATCCAGGCAAAGCCAGCCTCCTTGCCCCAAAATCTCATAAAACAAGCCCAGTCCTATCAGTCCTTTCTAACACCCTCACACCGAAACCTCCCCTGCCCCTGGGTCCCTGAACTAGGGCTCACTCTTGGAAAGAGTGAGGAAACCCATCTTGTTCAACTGCCCTGTGCTCCTGGTGGCCTTGGGCTGAGCGACTCTGACAGTAACCTCCAATCTTGAGAAGGATATTCAAGAATCAGAGGTCCTGTGAAAACCAGCGTGCCTTCAGCAGTGTTTACACTTGGCAGAAACTCTGAGAGCAGCTTCTGGAAGACTCGATTTGTTAGTAAGAAAGTTCGCAGGCTGAGCTGGTGTCTTAGCCATGACAGTATTTCTCCGCTTACCTCCTTAATTGGGGACCTGGAGGGTCAATGCAGTACAGGCTGGGCACAAACATCCAGATTCAAGGTCAGTGGCACATCCTCCCCTGTTCTACCACTCAGCTCATCAGCAGACCCCAGATGGTTCCTCAGTTGCCTTATCCTCGATGGGTCAGTCCAGCTTATTGGCTTCTCCCCCTTCTCCCTACCTCTGGCTACCCAGACAGTTGTCTCCAGGAGCCCAGAGGCAGGAGGGAGCACTCAAAGGAGAAAGGGAAAGCATATGACCACCACAGATGCTCCCCATTTACCAGACACCGTGCTTAGTCCTCAACTCATACTTTATCCTATTTAAATCTCACACCAGCCCCGTGGGGAAGGTGCTATCATTAGGGCTACTGAAGCACAGAGTTTAGCAACAAGACCAAAGCCAAACAATTAGCAAGGGGCAGAGCTGCCTGACATTGCAAACTCCACTCTTTCTCTGGAACAATGCTGCCCCACACAGGAGATGAAGTTGTTCCTAACAGAAATGAAGACCTAAGACCCCAGAGGGGCTGCCTTTTTCCTAGATCCCATGTGAAGGTGAAGACCAGAATAGCCACGTGTTTCCCAGGCAATGGGATAAAGTCAACAGGGTACAGGGGATGGGCAGACAAAGTCTTATGCCAAGGTGAAAGCCAGGTATGTCTGGTGGTTAAATCTGTATGTTGTCAGCCTACTTTACACTTCTTAACTCAGTGCTGTCACCTCTCAGGATATGCTGTCACCCTTCCCACAAATAATGGCTCTATTTCAAAGTTCCTGCCAATAAAGCAACATCAATTTCCTAATATGTTGCTCCCCCAAGAAAGCTCTCACAGCCTAAAATCCTCATCCCTAAAATCACTTAGATCTCAAGGGGTAATTACACTCATTCTATGAATTTTTCTGCTGTGAACTCCTGCAAGGAACATTGTCGTGGCCCAAAGAAAAATGAGAACCGGTTAACTCAGTGGTTCTTTAATTTGAGACCACAGGAGCCTCATTGAAGGTGAAGACTGCCACCTTGTGGGCAAAGAGAGCAACCAGCGAGAGTCCCTGAGGAAGTCAGGATTTTGCTAAGTAGGATCTTAAAGACAGAAGACTCTTGGGGCTCCTGGCTGGCTCTGATCTCAGAGTCAGGAGATCAAGTCCCACACTGGGCATAGAGCTTGCTTAAAAACTCTTCAGGAAAGAGTATCCAGTGGAAAAAATATGGTCTCTTTAGCAAATTGTGCTGGGAGGACTAGGCAGCAACATGCAGAAGAATGAAACTGGACCACTTTCTCACACCACACACAAAAATAAACTCAAAATGGATGAAAGACCTAAGTGTGAGGCAGGAAACCATCTAAACCCTAGAGGAGAAAAGAGGCAACAACCTCTTTGACCTCAGCCTCAGCAATTTCTTGCTCGACACATCTCCAAATGCTAGGGAAATAAAAGCAAAAATAAACTATTAGGACCTCAGCAAGAAAAAAATCTTCTGCACTGCAAAGGAAACAATCAATAAAACTAAAAGGCAACCAATGGAATGGGAAAAGATATGTGCAAATGACATATCAGATAAAGGGCTGGTATCCAAAATCTATAAGGAACTCACCAAACTCCACACCCAAAAAACAAACAATCCACTGAAGAAATGGGCAAAAGACATGAACAGATACTTCTCCAAAGAGGACATCCAGATGGCCTACAGACAAATGAAATGATGCTCAGCGTCCCTCATCATCAGGGAAATGCAGATCAAAACCATACTGAGACACTGCCTCATGCCGGTCAGAGTGGCTAAAATGAACAAATCAGGAGACTATAGATGCTGCTGATGATGTGGAGAAATGGGAACCCTCTTGCACTGTTGGTGGGAATGTAAACTGGTGCAGCCACTCTGGAAAATAGTGTGGAGGTTCCTCAAAAAATTAAAAATAAAACTACCCTATGACCCAGGAATAGCACTGCTAGGAATTTATCCAAAGGATGTAGGAATGTTGATTCATAGGGGCACATGTACCCCAATGTTTATAGCAGTGCTATCAACAATAGCCAAAGTATGGAAATAGCCTAAATGTCCATCAACTGATGAATGGATAAAAAAAGATGTGGTTTATGTATACAGTGGAATACTACTCAGCAATGAAAAAGAATGAAATCCTGCCATTTGCAGCAATGTGGATAGAACCAGAGGGTATTCTGCTGAGTGAAATAAGCCAGTCAGAGAAAGACAGATATCATATGTTTTCACTCATATGTGAAACTTGAGAAACTTAACAGAAGGCCATGGGGGAAGGGAAGGGAAAAATAGTTACAAATAGAGAGAGAAGGAGGTAAACCATAAGAGACTCTTAAACACAGAAAATAAACTGAGGATTGATGGGGGGGCGGGAGAGAGGAGAAAATGGGTGATGTGGGTGATGAGCATTGAAGAGGTTACTTGTTGGGATGACCACAGGGTGTTGAATGTGAGCAATGATTCATGGGGATCTCTCCCCCAAACCAAGAACACACTGTATACACTATATGTTAGCCAACTTGACAATAAATTATACTTTTAAAAATCCTTCAGGAAAGCTCAGAGGTCATTAATTCCATTAATCTGGCCTTAAATGCCTGATATGTTCAAGAAACAGCAAAGAAACCAGTATGGCTGGTGGCTGGAGCAGAGAAAGCCAGGTGGACAGTAGACAGAAATGAGGGCATACTGGGTGGCGCTCCCTGAGCCATTGTCAGGAATTTAGCCTCTGCACATAGAGAACTGTGGAGCCACAGAGGACCCAGAGCACAGGAAGCACATGATCTTAGTTAAGTTTCAAAGGATTTCTCTGACAACTTCATTGAGTATAGTCTGAAAGAGGAAGATAGACCGGTAATGTGGACAGGTGCTGTGGTGACGTAGACCAGGATGGTAGGAGTAGAGATGGTAAGAAGTGATACATTCCCTTTAGCCTTAAGTTTCCTAATGGATTAGATGTGTGGTGTTAAAGAAATAAGGAGTCGATAATAATTCCAAGGTTTGTAGCCTGAGACACTGGAAGGAGGGAGTTGCCATGAACTGGGATGGAGAGGCTTAGGCAGAGATGGCATTGATCAGTTCAGTTTCAAACACGCTGAGTTTCAAATTTCTATTAGACATGCAAGTGAAGCTGTGGAATGAACAGAGTGGTATCTGAGTCTGAAGTTCAGGAGAAAGAAAGCCATGAAACTACCTGAGGTCAGCATGCAAAACACAAAGAAGAGAAGATTACCAAGGATTGAGCTTGAGGCAATCCAACAGAAGAGGTAGGGAGAAAAACCCAATAAAGATCGAAATGTAGAACAAAAGGCAGGAAAATGGGTTATTCTGGAAGCCAAGGGGAGAAAGTATATTAAGCTGGTGCAAGTGATGAACTGTGTCAGATGCTGTTGATTAGTCAAGGACTATGAAGACAGACTGATTGAATTATCACAAGGAAGGGCTGTTTTAATTTCCAAATGCAATGGAGGGTGGTGCCTATCTTTTTGTTATTGATGTCTAGGTTTGTTTTGGTTTTTTGGTTTTGGTTTTTTGCCTTAAGATCCAGATCATGGATTTTGTGAATTTACTTGGGGGAAGATTGTGGGAAATGCTGTGTATATTTAAATATTTTATAAATGTATCAAGAAAGCAATATCCCTGAATTCATCCTGCTGTGCCCTCACCTTTCATGCCCATTTCAAGCCTGAGCATGTCTTCTCCTAGAATATTAAGCAAGCCAGTTCCTCACTAATCATCTGTTGGAATAAAAATTTTCCTAAAACTGTTAAAGCAAAACAAATTAGTAAAATAAATTTAATGTTGAGGTTTGAATCAATCTGTGATAGTCACTTGTAATCCCTTAGTTCAAATGTCTATACTCATTAAGACCTGTTATCAGAGTGCCTGGCTGGCTCAGTTGGTTGAATGTCTGACTCAATTTCAACTCAGGTCATGATCCCGAGGTTGTGAGATGGAGCCCTGCATCAGGCGCTGCACTGAGCTTGAATCCTGCTTCAGATTCTCTCTCTCTCCCTCTGCTCCTCTTCCCACCTTGTGTATTCTTTCTGTCTCTAAAATTTAAAAAAAAATCTATTATCATCACTATAATATCCAAATGTCAACCCTAATCCAATATGACCACAATCCTCATTAAAGGGAGCAATTTGGACACAGAGAGAGACATGCACAGAAGGAAGAAAATGTGAAGACACAGGGAGAGCCTATACTAGACAAGGAACACCCAAGGCTTCAGGTGTTCTTAGACACCTAGGAACAGAGATATGGAACAGATTCTTTCTAATCTAACTCTTGACCTCAGGGTTGTAGGTTTGAGCCCCACCTTGGGCATGGGGCCTACTTAAAAAATAAAAATGAAGAAAACCGACAAACTTGGGGCACCTGGGTGGCTCAGTCAGTTAAGCATAAACTCTTGATTTCAGCTTGGGTCATGATCTCACAGTTCATGGGATTGAGGATTCTCTCTCTTCCTGTCCCTCCCCCACTTTCTCGTTCTCTCTCTCTCTTTCTCTCTCTCAAAATAAATAAAAATTTTTTAAAAACCACAAAGTTTGGGGGCGTCTGGGTGGCTTAGTCGGTTAAGCGTCCGACTTTCGCTTAGGTCATGATCTCGCGGTTCGTGGGTTCGAGCCCTGCGTCGGGCTATGTGCTGACTGCCAGCTCAGAGCCTGGAGCCTGTTTCAGAGTCTGTGACTCCCTCTCTCTCTGACCCTCCCCTGCTCACGCTGTCTCTCTCTCTCTCTCTCTCTCTCCTAGAAATAAATAAAACATTAAAAACCACAAAGTTGTCATGGTAATTTTCTGAACTGATCTATTTCTAAAAGGTTCCTTAATGACAAGAAAAAATACCTAACCACTTCTCAATTTACTTATTGCAAAAACTCTTATCTGACCCTATCTTACCTGATTCATTGCATTAACCAGCACTATCCGTTCTCTTTACAATTTGCCCATCTTCTACATAATAAACAGGCTACTGTATAGTACACCCAACTTGACTGCTTACTTACCTGTGTATAAGTATGTTTTTACTTGTTTTAATTATGTGATTTAATTACATTCCTCATAAATTAGATAAGTGGAAGAAGAAAAACCTTTTTTTAACTACGAAAACCAAGTTTTGTCAGGTATGACAATAGTATTTCAACTATGTTTTTTAAATGCTATATTTTGTTACAGATATAGACTGAAGTACTTACACACAAAATGACATAAAGTCTGGAATTTGCTTTAAAATACTTTAGAGGGAAAAAAGTGAGGAGATTAAAGAAATAAGACAGCAAAATGTTGATAATCATACAGATGGGTATTAGATAAATGGGGATAACTACTATTCTCTCCAGTTTTACATTTTTTTGAACATTTCTGTAACAAAAAGTTCCACTCCTACTGGGGCTCTCCCTGTTTTGATTGCCTCTACACTTCTGCCTTTTGCCTAGAAGGCTCTCCCCAGACATTTCTGGGTTTGCTCTCCCTCTTTATTCAGGTCTTTGCTAAAATGTCAGCTTTTAGTAAAACTTTTCTTATTTTAATATTATACTTAAGACCCTAACACCACCTCCCAGCACTTTCCACATCTGCCACATGTATATTTTCTTGCTTTATTCCCTGTCTGGACCCCAATCCCACTAGAATAAAAGACCCATGTGAGCAAGGGTGTAGTCTGCTGTGCTCACTGCTATTTCCCCATGATTGAGAAGAATTTCTGGGATATAACAGGAGGTTGAGAATATTTATGGAATAAATGTGTTACGAAAATATTTATAATTTCGAAATAAGGCAAAAAGGTGGGCAGGATGTCCTTTCAAAGTCTTAACAGGGCATTGTTTGATAGATTTTCCCCTAGAACTACTTAATTATCTAGTAGAATATATCTTTGTCATTTCTATTTACTATCAAAGCTTATGAAGTTAGATGGTAACTATATACATCCTGTTGGTTAAAGATGGAAATAATTTTTGTCCGATAGAAAAGATACACCCCAAAGGTTATGGCTTTTAATTAATTTGTAGAGCATTCTTTTAATTAACTTGTAGAGCATTAACCAGTTTTATGTCTAACCTATCTAATTTTAATATTCTACTTTAAATATGTATAAATACCTAGTGCCCCTAAGTCGTTCTTTGAACTGACTTTATCATTTTACTGATTTCTTCATGAATGAGTAAATAAATCTTTGGCATGCATTGCTTCTGTATATTAATGAAAGGCATGCTCTTAACTTTCTGAAATTTCTACCCTGACAAATGAACTCCAATTGTGAGGAGCTGTGCAAGTGTTGGCTGTTATTCTTGACGTTTTGCTATTTGAGTTTCTGATTCTGCCTTATAAAGAGATCAACACAACACACCCCTGATCCCTTGGCATCACGACTATTCTTCAACTAAAAGAGACCGCCGGGTCACCCATACTCTGTCACATCAGAATACCCCAAGCCAAGCAGCCCCAGGCCCTCAAACTTTTTTATCCAGCTTCCTCTCCCGCTGCCCCCACTTCAGGATCAACTCACTTGTCAGTCACTCTTGAACTTAAGCACCCAGAACTGACAATGGATGGCATGATGGCGACTCTCCCCAGGTGGAATAAATAATAGTTCATACTGACCTACATAGGCTAACAAGCAACACAATTCTGACACAGAATGACAAATAGATCTCTTGGAACAACTCTGGCCAACTGGAGGCCTCTATGTGGCATACTGTGTAGATAGTTTTGAGACTGGGCCAGGTGTGCTGGAATCAATCAGCAATGCCTTCTACAAGCACAAGATTAGGAGTGCAGAGCGTGCACTACATCTTTCTTGACCCAGATCTAGGAGGTGATGATTCAAGAAGAGAGATAAGCCACAAAGAAAATGTCCTGGCCGCCAGGCGTGGCATTCTGCTACTTTACCCGCAGAGATCCGTAAATACGGTAAGACAATGCTCTGGGCTCTGGAACCTTGCTTCCCTAAAAGGAGGAGCCCAACGACCTCATACTGCAGCCTCCTGACTCACCTTTGAGACAAAGAAAGTAACAGATGCCTCCATCTGGAAACTACACAAATGCTCCTATATTAGGAATGGGTTGCCTCAGGCCCTGAGGTATGCTGAGAACACAGTCTTTTGGAAGTCAGATGATGGTTGCAGGCTGTGCAGTCAGTTCAAAACCCAGCTCTCCCACTTACCAGCACTGGTCCTTAGGAAAATCATTCCATGCCTTGGTTTTCCCATCAGTCTAATGGATCTGATGATCCCAAGAGTGGAAAGAGACAAGTTTCAATCCTCACTGTGCCATGGACTAACTAACTACAAAACTGACTTACTGGGCATCTGACCAAAGCAGTCACATGGGGCCCTGGACTCAGAAAGTTCGCATGCTTGGAGTTTAATGCTCTGCAGCTGCTGTCTGGAAATTCTCAATAATTTTATCTTTGCTTTGTGTCTTGTGAGATAAGGCCCATGGGAACTGAAGCTGCACCAGGGGCCTGAAGCCTTGTTCACACCTCCTACTGTTTTCTCACCTCCCAAGGGAGGGGGGATTTTCAGGCTGCCACACTCAGCCCCCAGCAGAAGCATGGGTGCAGGAGGGTCAGGGTCAGGTGAATTGTAGAGTGTGGCCCCAGGGACCTGTGAGGGTCAGCTTGGTCCCTGAAAGAATCCCAGGTTCCAAGGAGACTCAACATTAAATATCAAGTAAAAACCACCTGGCTGGTGTGAAAAGATCTCAGAAGAAAGTAAAAGCTTTCTCTTGCTGTTTGAATAATGAGCTTCGCATTTTCATTTTGCACTGGGCCACACAAATTACCCAGTCTGCTCTGACTGACTGTAGAATAAGCCAAATTATTTAAACTCTCTCGGGATCCATTTCCCCAACCACAGGATGTGTGACCTGAGACTTTTCTGACAGGATTCTGATAAAGTTTACAATGAACCAACTACGGGAATGCAAACTGGCGCAGCCACTCTGGAGAACAGTATGGAGATTCCTCAGGAAACTAAAAATAGAACTACAATATGACCCAGCAATTGCGCTGTTAGGTATTTATCCAAAAGATACAAAAATACAGATTTGAAGGAACACATGCACACCAATGTTTATAGCCGCTTCATCAACAAGAACCAAACTTTGGAGAGAGCCCAAATGTTTATCAGCTGATGAATGGATAAAGAAGACATGGCATAGGTGGTGAGTCATGATCGTGGAGAAGTAGGGGGCTAGGAATTTCCCTCATCCCTCAAATATAGCAGTATTGAGGTCAGAACAGTTGCAACACCAGGAATCCAGGCTAGAGAATAACAGAAACATCCCCACAGGTGTACGAAGACAGCTTAGCGGGACAGAGTTGTGTGTTTGTGTATTGAGAGAGATAAAAGGGGCAGCATAGGCATGGAGGGGGTAACCCCTTTGGTGGAGAGAGAAAAAGAGAGAAAGAAAGGCTGGGTGAGTGTGGGATTATATTTGGAAAAGAGGAAAACCTCTCTGGACCATGGACTGGGGAATGAAAAATACGGAGAGAGCCAGTTTCTACCTTGCAAACAGCCTTAGGAGCTAAAGATCAGTGTTTTCATGGGTGTGCAACTTGCTCCAGACCACAGCTGGACGTCTGTGCATGCCTGAGTGGCTCTGCAGTGATCTTAGGGGTGTGCTGGGAAAGAGCAGTCCCCCTCCTCGAGTATTGTGGGAAGAGGGTTTATTGCCCCCCAAGGACAAAAGACCGAGCAGGCACCAGCCAGAGGCCCTTTGTCGGCTGGGTGGAGTGGCATTATCTTAGACCCGGGCCTGGGAGGAGGGGATCCGTTAAGACACAGAGGTTTGAATCCAAACCAAGCACCTAGGAGATGCGAGAGACTATGGAGCAGGGCAAGCCAGCTTGCCTGGGCTACTCTGTGAAGGCTACCTGAACAGCATGGTCCAGTCCAGGGAAGAGATATTGGGGTGTCACCATCTTTCTCCTCATCACCAATAAGGTGGGACTTTAGAGAGCAGGACAACAGCCCCCAGTGGAGGCAGGACCTGCTTACACCAAACCCGCACCTCTGTACCTGGTAACTGCTTATCTACCAGCCTGAGATTGACACCGACCAAACCAGAGGCCACCTCCTCCAGACCAGCACAACCACCAGTTTCAAGGCATCAACAGACAACTGTCCTGTGGTTTTGTATGTTAATCTAGTTTTTTTGTTATTATTGTTTCTTCTTCTTTCTTTCTCTGTTCTGGTTGTTTCTTTGCTTAATCAGGCACTTTTACTCTAGTCTTTTTACACCTTTTATGCATCTCCTTCTTTATTTTCCTCTCTCTCTGTGGATTAAGCCTTATAGTTTCTTTGATTCCCTGCTTGGTCTTGTTTTTCTTCCTTGCTCCTGTCATTTCTCTCTTTAAATAAAATAAGTCTTCTTCCCTCCTTTCCTTTTTTCCTTTTTTCCAAGATTACTTCAACGAACAAATCAGAACACACCTGGACCAATCCATCACTACGAGCAGTGAGATAAAGCAACAAAAGATGCAACAGAGTGTATGCAACACACTCCAAAAGCACTTCCTGAAGGGCCAGGCCATGAACAATATGTGACCCCTTTTAATACAGTAGTACTCACAAGTGCAGGGCACCTAACAAGCTATTAAAACACATAAAAGATGGAAAACTGGCCAAAATGATGAAATGGAAGAATTCTCCTCAAAAAAAAATTCCATGAAGAAATAACAGCCAGAGAATTGCTCAAAACAGATATAGACAATATTTAGAATAATAGTCATAAGACATAGCTGGGCTTGAAAAAAGCATAGAAGACCTCAGATAATCTATGACTACAGAGATTAAGGACCTAAGAAATAGTCATGATGAATTAAGAAATGCCTTAAATGAGATGCAAAATAAACTAGATGCAGTGACAGCAAGGATGGAAGAAGAAGAGGCAAGAAGTGAAATAGAAGGCAAAATTATGAAAAATTGTGAAGCTTAAAAATAGAGGGTTAGGAAATTACTAGATCATAAGGGGAGAATTAGAGACCTAAGTGATTCAATGAAGTGAAATAATACTCATGTCAAATGAGTCCTAGAAGTAGAAGAGAGAAAGAAAGGGGCAGAAGGCTTATTTGAACAAAGTATAGTTGCGAACGTCCCTAATCTGGAGAAGGAAGCAGACATCCAAGTACAGGAGACACAAAAACAGGTCAACACCATGACATATCATAGTACAACTGTCAAAACATAAGATAAAGAAAGAATTCTGAAAGCAGCTAGGGACAAATGGGCGTTAACTTACAAGTATAGACTCGTAGGGTTTACAGCAAATCTGTCGTTCACAGAAACTTGGTGGGCCAGAAAGGAGTGGCAGGAAATATCCGATGTGCTGAATAGGAAAAATATGCAGCCAAAAATCCTTTATCCAGCAAAGCTATCATTCAGAATAAAAGGAAAGAGTTCATAGCAGCACTCTCAACAATAGCTAAAACATGGAAAGAGACTAAGTGTCCATCAGCGGACAAATGGATCAAGAAGATGTGGTTTATCTATACCATGGAATACTACATGGCAATGAGAAACAATGAAATCTGGCCATGTGTAGCAACATGGATAGACCTTGAGGGTGTTATGCTGAGCGAAATAAGTCAGGCAGAGAAGGACAAATATATGTTTGCACGTATAGGAGGATTAGGAGGAACTTAACTGAGGAACAAGGGGGAGAAGAAGGGCGGAAATGGTGGGGGAAAGGGAGAGAGGCAAACCATTAGAGTCTCTTGAATGCTGACAAAAACTGAGGAC
>NW_027551568.1:11489123-11491810 GCF_008692635.1 Crocuta crocuta | reverse complement strand
TGGGCATGGAGGGGGACACTTGTGGGGATGAGCACTGGGTGTTATGTGGAAACTAATTTGACAATAAACTATTTGTAAAAAAAAAAAAAACCAGAATAAAAGGAAAGATGAAGTCTTTCCTGGACAAAAACTAAAGGAGGTCATGACTGCTAAACCAGCCCTGTAAGAGATCCCAAGGGGAACTCTGTGAGTAGAAAGCAGCAAAGACTACAAAGGACCAGACACATCACCACAAGCATGAAACCTACAGATAACACAATGATACTAAATCCCTATCTTTCAATAATCACTCTGAATGTAAATGGACTAACTGCTCCAATCAAAAGACTAGGATATCAGAATGGATTAAAAAAAAAACAAAAACAAGATCCATCTACATAATGCCTACAAGAGACCATCTATCATGCTACTGGATGTCAAAAGAAAGCTGGAATAGCCATATTTATATCAGACAAACTAGATTTTAAACCAAAGACTGTAACAGGAGATGAAGAAGGGCATTATATAATAATTAAAGGGTCTATCCATCAAGAAGAGCTAAAATTTATAAATGTTTACACCCCCAACGTGCAACACCCAAATATATAAATTAATTAATCACAAACATAAGCAATCTTACTGAAATGAATATGATAATTGTAGGTGACTTTAATACTCCACTTGCAGCAATGGACAGATTATCTAGGCAGAAAATCAATAAGGAAACAATGACCTTGAATGATACACTGGACCAGATGGACTTAACAGATATATTCAGAACTTTTGATCCAAAAGCAACAGAATACACACTCTTCTCGAGTGCATTTGAAACATTTTCCAAAATAGATCACATACTGGGTCACAAAACAGCCTTCAACAAATCTAAAAGGATTGAGATCATACCATGCATATCTTCAGATCACAACGTTACAAAACTGAAATCAACCACAAGAAAAATTTTAGAAAACCTCCAAATACATGGAGGTTAAAGAACATCCTACTAAAGAATGAATGGGTCAACCAAGAAATTGAAGAAATTTAAAAATATATAGAAGCAAACGAAAATGGAAATGAAAACACAATAGTCTAAACCCTTTAGGATGCAGCAAAGGCAGTTTTAAGAGGAAAATACATTGCAATCTAGGCCTATCTCATGAAGCAAGAAAGATCCCAAATACAGAACCCTACCTCACACCCCAAAGGAACTAGAAACACAGCAGCAAAGAAAGCCCAAAGCCATCAGAAGAAGAGAAATAATAAAGATTAGGGCAGAGATAACAATATAGAATTTAAAAAAATAGTAGAAGAAACCAATGAATCTAAGAGCTGGTTTTTTTGAAAGAATAAAGAAAAAAAAAGATAAACCCCTAGCCAGATGTCTCAAAAAGAAAAGAGAGAGGACTGAAATATATAAAATCATGAATGAAAGAGGGGATATCACAAACAACACCACAGAAATACAAACAATTATTAAAGAATACTATGAAAAATTATATGCCAACAAACTGGACAACCTGGAAGAAATGGACAAATTCCTAGACACACACACACTACCAAAACTCAAATAGGAAGAAACAGAAATTTTGAACTGACTCGTAACCAGCAAAGGAATTGAATTAGTTATCAAAAATCTCTCAACAATTTAGAGTCCTAGGCCAGACAGCTTCCCAGGGGAATTTTACCAGATATTTAAAAGCAAAATTAATATCTATTCTTCTCAAAATTAATATTTTGTATTCCAAAAAATACAAACTGAAGGAAAGCTTCCAGACTCATTTTATGAAGCCAGCATTACCTTCACTCCCAAACCAGGCAAAGGCCTCACTAAAATGTAGAACTATAGGACGGTATCTCTGATGAACATGGATCCAAAAATTCTCAACAAGATACTAGAAAATTGAGTTCAATAGTATATTTTTAAAAAATATTCACCATGATCAAGTGGGATTCATTCCTGGGTAGCAGGACTGGTTCAATATTCACAACTCAATCAATGTGATACAGCACATTAATAGAATAAAGAGTAAGAACCATATGATCCTGTCAATAGATGCAGAAAAAACATTTGACAAAATACAGTATTCTTTCTTAATAAAAACCCTCAAGAAAGTCAGGATAGAGGGAACATACCTTAACATCATAAAACCATATATGAAAGCCCAAGGCTAATATCATTCTCAATGGGGAAAACTGAGAGCTTTCCCCTGAGATAACGAACATGATGTCCACTCTTTCCACTGTTGTTTAACATAGTGTTGGAAGCCCTTGCCTCAACAATAAGACAACAAAATGAAATAAAAAGAATCCAAATTGGCAAAGAAGAAGTCAAACTTTCACTCTTCACAGATGACGTGATACTCTACATGAAAAAACTGAAAGATTTCACCAAAACACTGCTAGAACGGATACATGAATTCGGCAAAGTCACAGGATATAAAATCAATACACATAAATTGGTTGCATTTCAGCACTCTCAACAATAGCTAAAACATGGAAAGAGACTAAGCGTCCATCATCGGACGAATGGATCAAAAAGATGTGGTTTATCTATACCATGGAATACTACATGGCAATGAGAAACAATGAAATCTGGCCATGTGTAGCAACATGGATGGACCTTGAGGGTGTTATGCTGAGCGAAATAAGTCAGGCAGAGAAGGACAAATATCATATGTTTGCACGCATAGGAGGATTAGGAGGAACTTAAC
>NW_027551568.1:11476308-11488971 GCF_008692635.1 Crocuta crocuta | reverse complement strand
GGGGCACTTGTGGGGATGAGCACTGGGTGTTATGTGGAAACTAATTTGACAATAAACTATTTGTAAAAAAAAAAAAAAAAGAAAAAAATTGGTTGCATTTCTATACACCAATAATGAAGCAACAGAAAGAGATATCAAGGAATCTTGATTTACATTTACAATTGCACCAAGAACCATAAAATACCTAGAAATAAACCTAACCAAAGAGGTAGAAGACCTGTACGCTGAAAACTATAGAAAGCTTATGAAAGAAATTAGAAGACACAATGAAATGAAAAAACATTCCATACTCATGGATTGGAAGAATAAATATTGTTAAAATGTCAATACTACCAAAATCAATCTACACATTCAATGCAATCCCAATCAATATGTAGCACCAGCAGTCTTCACAGAGTTAGAACAAACAATCCTAAAGTTTTCAAGAAACCTCAAAAGACACTGAATAGCCAAAGTAATATTGAAAAAAGAAAACCAAAGCTGGAAGCATCACAATCCCGGACTTCAAGCTGTAGTACAAAGCTGTAATCATCAAGACAGTATGGTATTGGCACAAAAAACAAACACATAGACAATGGAATAGAATAGAGAATCCAGAATCGGACCCACAAATGTATGCCCAACTAATCTTCAGCAAAGCAGGAAAGAGTATCCAATGGAAAAAAGTCTTTTTAGCAAATGGTGCTGGGAGAACTAGACAGAAACATGCAGAAGAATGAAACTGATCCACTTTCTTACACCATACACAAAAAGAAATTCAAATTGGATGAAAGACGTAAATGTGAGACAGGAAACCATCAAAATCCTAGAGGAGGAAACAGGCAACAACCTCTTTGACCTCAGTCGCACCAATTTCTTATTTGACATGTCTCCAAAGGCAAAGGAAACAAAAGCAAAAATGAACCATTGGGACCTCATCAAGATAAAAACCTTTTGCACAGCAAAGGAAACAGTCAGCAATACTAAAAGGCAATTGATGAAACAGTAAAAGATATTTGCAAATGACATATCAGATAAAGGGTTAGTATCCAAAATCTATAAAGAATTTACCAAACTCAACACCTGAAAAACAAATAAACCAGTGAAGAAATGGGCAGAAGACATGAATAGATACTTTTCCAAAGAAGATATCCAGATGGTTAACAGAAACATGAAAAGTTGCTCAACACCACTCATCATTAGGAAAATACAAAACAAAACCACATTGAGATACCTCTTCACACCTGTCAGAATGGCTAACATTAACAATTCAGGAAACAACAGATGTTGGCAAAGATGTGGAGAAAGGGGAACCCTTTTGTACTGCTGGTGGGAATGCAAACTTGTGCACCACTCTGGAAAACAGTGTGGCGATTCCTCAGAAAATTAAAAATAGAATTACCTTAAAATCCAGCAATAGGACTACTAGAAATTTATCCAAAAGATACAGGAGTGCTGATTCATAGGGGCACATGTTTATAGCAGTGATATCAATAATAGCCAAATTATGGGGATAGCCCAAATGTTTATCAACCGATGGACAGATAAAGAAGATATGGTTTATATATACAATGGAATACTACTCGATGATGAAAAAGAAAGAAATCTTGCCATTTGCAACAACGTGGATGGAATTGGAGGGTATTATGTTAAGTGAAATAAGCCAGTCAGAGAAAGACAGATATCATATGTTTTCCCTCATGTGTGGAATTTGAGAAGTTTAACAGAAGACAAGAGGGGAAGAAAAGGAAAAATAAGTTACAGAGAGAGAGGCAAACCATAAGAGACTCTTAAATACAGAGAACTGAGGGTTGATGGGGGAGGCGGTGGGGGGCGGGCAGAGAAAATGGGGGATGGGCATTGAGGAGGGCACTTGTTGGAATGAACACTAGGTGTTGTATGTAAGTGATGAATCACGGGCATCTACTCCCAAAGCCAAGACTATACTGTATACACTGTTTGTTAGCTAACTTGACAATAAATTATTTTAAAAAAAGAATATGTGGTACATATACATTTATATGTGTATATATATATTGGAATATTACTCAGCCATCAAAAAGAATGAAATCTTGTCATTTGCAATGATGTGGCAGGAGCTAGAATGTATTATGCTAAGCAAAATAAGTCAATCAGAGAAAGAAAAGTACCATATGATTTCACTCATGTGTGGAATTTAAGAAACAAAACCGATAAATATATGGAAGTGGGGGGGGGAGAGAAGAGAGGGGAAAAAAACCACAGGAGACTCTTAATGGTAGAGAACAAATTATGGGTTGACAGATGGAGGTGGGTAGGAGATGGGCTAGGTGGGTGATGGGCACTATAAAGAGCATTTATTTGTTGTGATGAGCACTGGTTGTTGTATGTAAGTGATTCATCACTAAATTCTACTCCCGAAACCAATATTGCACTGTATGTTAACTAACTAAAATTTAAATAGGACTGCATGGGTACCTCAGTTAAGTGTCTGACTTTGGATCAAGTCATAATCTCATGGTTCATGGGTTGTGCCCCGAATTGGGCTCCATAGTGACAGTGTGTAGCCTACTTGGGATTCTCCCTCTCTCTCACTCTCTCTGTCTGCCCTTCCTCACTCAAAAATACATACATACATATATATATACATAACTTTAAAAATAATATTCTAGGGGTGCCTGGGTGGCTCAGTCAGTTATGCATCCAACTTTGGCTCAGGTCACAATCTCACAGTTCATGAGTTCAAGCCCTGCTAGTGCTGATAGCTCAGAGCTTGGAGCCTGCTTCAGATTCTGTCTCTCTCTCTCTCTCTCTCTCTCTTTCTCTCTCTCTCTGCCCCTCCCCCACTCTTGCTCTGTCTCTCTCCCTTTCAAAAATAAATAAAACATTTTTTAAAATTTAAATTTAAATAAAATTTAAATTAAAAAGTAGAAAAACTTAAATTAAATTAATTAACTAAATTATATATATATATATATTTCTGTGTACATTGTATATAACCCATAAACACTGATTCTCAAATGTTCTCTGTTCAAAATTTCTAAATGGACTTCTGGGAACTGTTTCTCAAGGGCCCTTTTTCCGAAGAGAAAAGGAGGAAGCAGACAAGTCATGAGTGATCACTGTGATAAAGAACAAGTTTTCTCCAGGCAGAATACCACCACTTCTCTCCACCATTAATAATACTAATACCGGAACAAGAAGCATGGACTGGATGTCAGCAGTGAGCACTCCTGACCTATCTAGGAACTTCTGAAGTGAAACACAGAAGTAACTCTCTCCTTTTCTCTATTCCCTTACTTCTGTCTTTCCTCACTCAGCCATCTGATGTGCTCCCAAGGCTTTCAAGTAGCCTCTCCTAGAAGATTCTACCCCCAAGCTACATTTTCTCAGGTGTCCTGGTAGCACCTCAAGTCTGGAAGTTCCAAACAGTTTGTTTGCATGTGTACTCCACCCTTCCTTCCAGAGATAACTCAGCTCTGTGGTCCAACTTCCCCATTTGTAATCACAGGAGCACCCAGGCCCTACACTTTGGGAACCAGTTTCACTTTCCCTATTTTGCCCTCCATATTCAGTCAGGTGCATCTAAGACTCTGGCCACTGGTCTCTGTTTAGAGCCCAGAATGAAAAGTGAGGTTGAAGGAAGCCTCTAATCATGATAGCACTAAGCATTGAGGACACACACAGGTGAATGTGAGGCCATGAACTTTACTCTGCTCTAATGAGGTTCAGTGTCTAGCTGGGAATACAGACATTGAGCAGATGGTCATCCCATCAACCACAGGGAAGACATTCTAGAATTCTGTCTAATGCAAACATGCTCACGCTCATACTCTCTCACATATGGAGAGGGTGCAGGTTGTGGCTGGACCAACATGAGGTCCACACCCTCTCACCAGTGGGGTCCTGCCAAGGTCCCCCCACAGCCTTTAAAGTGTTTTGGTTCATCCATTGGCCAGTCTTCCTCCAGCAGTAGCATCTTATCTGTCTCTCAGGTTTATTCAACAGGTTAACACACACTCTTCAGAACACCCTTTGCTGAAATTCTATCGTAAAAGCAAGACCTCATATGCGACTTCTTTCATGAAGTCTTTCCTGACTCTGGTCTACCAGGTGCTCATTTCTGAATCTCTGTGGCATGGTGCAGGCGCTCGGCTCAAAGAAATTCACCTATTTTCTTGTCTGATAGGTACTTGAGTACCTCTTACCCCTACAGAATCTAGCAAAGGGCTTAGAGCACAGAAACCACCCCTCCTCCGTAGAGCCACACTCATCCATGGACACACCCTTGTGCCACAACAGATCACACTACCTGGCAGCATGTCTCAGGCCAGTCCTCCCAGACCTCTCCTCTGGACCCTGGACAGCAGGACTGGTGTTTTCTTCCTCTCTGAACCCCACCCCCACACACACATGAGCCTCAGCATCAGGCCCACAGTGACTCTTTATTATATGTTTGTATGAATTTGCTATTCTGTACATTGTGAATTCATAAATTTTACTGAGTATGTTAATAAAATGCTATAGTCATTCAAATAGGAGCCACGGGGAAGTGAAAATGAAGACTTGGTCCCTGAAAAATCTTGCTAGAAGTTGCGAAGAGGAAGGAGAAACCAAAAGAAATTGTGAGATGAAGAAAAAGGAATCAGAAATCATAGTCAAGTTCCTCCTAATCCTCCTATACGTGCAAACATATGATATTTGTCCTTCTCTGCCTGACTTATTTCGCTCAGCATAACAAGGGGGAGAAGAAGGGCAGAAATGGTGGGGGAAAGGGAGAGAAGCAAACCATGAGAGACTCTTGAATGCTGACAAAAACTGAGGACTGATGGATGTGGGGGGAGGGGGGATGGGCATGTAGGAGGACACTTGTGGGGATGAGCAGTGAGTGTTATGTGGAAACTACTTTGACAATAAACTATTAAAAAAAAAGAAATCATAGTCAATGCAGGGACAGGGCAGATGATCTGTCTGTGATTATCAGAAGGCAAGTTAAGACGGACGAAATGTTTTCTGATTAAGTTTCTAAATACCGTGCATGTTTATATTTCAGCCAGCATGATGAGGACTTCACTGAGTTCACCTTAGCAAGCATCCACAAAGGGACTATAATGTGACGACCAATGTGCTGGACAACAGAGGATGCAGGGGTGAGTAAAACAGTCTCTGTCCTCAGGAACCCCAGCTTGTATGGGGCAGGGATGAAGAGAGCTATCAGACAATTGCCAGCTTCTCTCCCTAAACAGCCAGCAACTATCACTGATGCCTGAAATTCATGGGGAAGGCTGGTTTTCTCCAAGGCAGTAAGATTCTTGGAACTGAACAACACCTCTGGCTACCGCCCTGGAGGCCCATCTTACCCAGGGTGCTGGTTCTCCATTTCCACCTGCAGACTCTACTCCACCCTCCACCTGTATTCCCTGGCTCCTGGACTATTGCCCGGACAGGTGACAGTCTCCCACAGTATCAACATTTGCAAATTGTCAGCCTTAAGCATCTACTAACACTCTGGTGAGTCTTGGCCACATGTCTCTCAGGTCATGTGCCCAGGGCCATCTTGGATCATAAATGCAGCTCCTGGGTGTGAACTTGAGACAGCAGAACCAGGTGTGATCTGTTCAGGAATGTTCTGCATTTAATGCCCCTGATTTAACTTAAGAAAGTTCCATCTTCATAAGCAGGGACAAGTTTCAATACTGGCCTACCCACACTAGAAGACTGACAGAAAGTGACTTCTACAGAGGTAAGGGATTTTGGAAAAGGAAAATTGGGAAAAGGAATATATAAAGAAGATAAAGTCCTAAGACCTACAAAGAAATACTGAGAAGCTATTATATGAAAGAAACATTGGGGTCCCTGGGTGGCTCGGTCGGTTGAGTGTCCGACTTCGGCTCAGGTCATGATCTAACAGTTCGTGAGTTCAAGCCCCGCATCGGGCTCTGTGCTGACAACTCAGAGTCTGGAGCCTGTTTCGGATCCTGTGTCTCCCTCTCTCTCTCTGCCCCTCCCCCACTCATGCTGTGTTTCTCTTTGTCGCAATAATAAGCAACATTAAAAAAATTTTAAATTAAAAAAAAAGAAAGACACACCAATGCTCTATAAACCCAAAATAGAGATTGATGGAGATTTGGGAGAGCAATGGTATGGAAGTTTGTTGGGGAAGTATATTTATTATAGCTTTGTTTGTTTTTATTATTTGTAATATACTGGCTTCTATACCATTAATTTAATTCAACTAACTATTTTTGCTTACTATATTGCAGGCACTATTTTAGGTCATCAATATATATCAATCAACAAAAAGCCCTTAGATTCAATGAGCTTATATTTCAGGAGGCATATATCAGATCTTTTATCATTGTTAAATCTAGTTAGGGGTGCTTGGGTGGTTCAGTCAGTAAAGCATGTGACTTCGGCTCAGGTCATGATCCCACAGGTCATGAGTTCAAGCCCCGTGTCAGGCTCTTTGCTGACAGCTCAGAGCCTGGATCTTGTTTCCAATTCTGTGTGTGTGTCTCCCTCTCTGTCCCTCCCATGCTTGCACTCTGTCTCTCCTTCTCTCAAAAATAAATAAACATTTAAAAAATACAAATGTTAAAAATCTTGTTAATAAAAGGTCGTAACGTATAAAGAGCAATGATATAACAGAAGAACAAAAGAGACAAGAAACAAATAAAAATTTTAAAGCTAATATAAAGGGAAGCCTGGGTAGCTCTGTTGGTTAGGTGTCGGACTCTTGATTTTGGCTCAGGTCATGATCTCATGGTCCTGGGATCAGGCCCCACATTGGGCTCCATGCTTGAGATTCAGTTCCTCCCTCTCCCTCTACCCCTCCCCCACTTGAGATGGCTCTCTCTCTCTCTCTCAAAATAAATAAATAAGGAGCGCCTGGGTGGCTCAGTCGGTTAAGCCTCTGACTTTGGCTCAGGTCATGATCTCACGGTTCGTGGATTCAAGCCCCGCGTCGGGCTCTGTGCTGACAGCCAGCTCAGAGCCTGAAGCCTGTTTCAGATTCTGTATCTCCCTCTCTCTCTGACCCTCCCCTGCTCACGCTGTCTCTCTCTCTCAGAAATAAATAAAGCGTTAAAATAAATAAATAAGTAAATAAATAAATAAAATTTAAAAATTTTTAGTAAAAATAAAAGCTAACAGAAAGATGCACAAGGGCTAAAGCTCTCCGCAGAATTTTTGTTGCTCTTCTCATCACAGAGTAGAGCTTGTTTTCTCTTCTCTTGAACCTAGACAGGCCTGGTGATCATTTTAACCTGTAGAATGTGGTGGAAGGGATGCTGTGCTAGTTAGGAGTCTAGAACAGGGCTCCACTGGAAAGAGTTGAGGAACTCTGAAGACATGGAACCGCACCACCGAGAGGTCATGTGGAGGAGTTATGAGGAGGAGACGCCCTGAGATGACACAGAGAAAAAGACCCCTGAGTATCCATCTGTGCCCAGGCGCCAAGGTCCCATCACACAAGTGCAACGTTTGGGGTGGTCCAGTAGAGTCAGCCTCCCAGAGGACTACAGCTCCAGCTGACATCAGTGGAACAGACCATCCAACTGACCCTAGCCAACACACAGAATCATGAAAGATAATAAATGGCTACTGGTTTACATCACTACAGTTTGGGGTAGTATATCAGCTGTAGATAGGCAAAATAGAAAGTGGAACCCAGAAGTGAGGTGCTTTGTAACACAACCCTAACACATGCGTTCAATGGTTCATTCTCTGTGTCAACTTGGTCACAGATATTTGGTCACACACATGTGGATGTCACACTTAAATGGATGGACTCTGAGTAAAGTTGATTGCCCTCCAATCATTCAATCATGGGCCCCTTTTCAAGCTGAAGCTTTAAGAAAAAGACTGACCTCCCCCAAGGAAAAGAGAATTTTGCCAGCAAATAACCTTCAGACACAAGCTACAGCATCAACTTTTCCCTAGGTGTCTAGCCTGTCTCCACCCCCTTCAGATTTTGGATGGGACAGGTGCCACAATCATGTGAGGCAATGCCTCAAAATAAACATCTCCTCTCCTCGCATCCCTGCCCCTCCCCAAATCTCTCTCTCCCTGGAGAACCTGACCACCACAGTGTGGCATCAGTAAGAAAGACCTCAGGGAGGGGCACCCAGCTGACTCAGTCAGAGGAGGAACATGCAGCTCTTGATCTCAGGTTGTGAGTTTAAGCCCCACTTCGGGTGTGGACGTTGCTTCAGTAAAGAAAACTTTAAAAAGAAAAAAAGAAAGACCTCCAGGGGACTGTTCCTGAAGGCTGGACAGACAGGGTGGAAATTGTTACTGGAGCCTAAGAAAAAGGTGACCTGTGTTATCTGGTGGTAGTAACACTATCATCTTCAGTAACAGAAATACCTGAAGAACTTAGGAATTTGACTAAGAAGATTTCTAGACAGAGTGTCAGAAGTGCACCTTATTTCTTTTCCCCACGTACAATAAGGTACAGATTCATTTTTTAGACAGAATCAAGAGTAAACATTTCCAAGTCAGGATTTGCTGGGTTGGAAAATAAAGCTGGTTTTCATTGCTAGTCTTTCCTGGTAAAAGAATATCAAACTAAGAAATGTTCATGAGGCAGTGATCACCTTCAGGGTGCTGCCAGTAAAACATGCTCACAGGGTCAAAACATCAGGGCTGTGACTCTCAGGCTCTGAGACAGCAGAGAGACATTGTGATACTCCATCTTTCAGGCACCCCCGGTAATGCCAGCCTTTCTGCGGACCCCTCCATGGTGTCCTTCATGTGAGTGATGTCTCGTGTATCTTGGATATGTCAACTTAGTTGAGCCCCCAAATAACTGCAGCCCCAGCCAACATCACAAGGAGTAGAAGAACCATCTAGCTAAGCCCAGTTGATCCAAGAGTTTTTTAAAATAATAAAATGGTTTATGTTTTAGACCACTAAGTTTTGGAGTGGTTTATTATATAGTCACAGATGAGTGAGATGCTACTTATCGATCATTTGAAACTGAAGAGTAATAAGGAAAGTAATCTACAAGAAACTTACTGATGGCCTAAAATCAGTGGTGGAATAATAAGAATCAGTGGTTAACAATCTCCTTCACCCAGCAGTGCCATATTTTACTACCTTTCTTCCATTTACATTCGGTTTTACATAGTTATGATTATCATATGTATTCTTTTTGATCCTGGTTTTGGTTTGCCTGGGATCATGTAACATATCAAATTTTTGTATATTAACATGTAGCTGTAATAAAGACCTACAGAGGTAAGGAGAACTAGAAATACCAGATCAAAGTAGAATTACAAGGTTGAATAATTGGCATAAATTGATGCTCTGGACCAATATAAAAGACCAAAGCAGGAGACAGTGGCCCAGCAAGGGATGGATGGGAGAAAATGATCACAGGAATGGTTTCAGAATTCATCAGAGAAAAGATTTCTGATGCTGAGGGGCTATGGCTACACGGGAAATAGCATGCCAGACTGTCAACAACATAGAGGATTAGTGATCAGAATCATAACCTTTTATTTTTAAATTCTAACTGTTTTATTTATTTTTGAGAGAGAGATAGAGACAGCACGAGCAGGGGAGGGTCAGAGAGAGAGGGAGACACAGAATCTGAAGCAGGCTTCAGGCTGTGAGCTGTCAGCACAGAGCTGGATGCGGGGCTCGAACCCACTAACCTTGAGATCATGACCTGAGCTGAAGTCAGACACTTAACCGACTGAGCCACCCAGGCGCACCGATCAGAGTCATAACCTTGAACTTAACGTCTCAAGAGTTGGGAGAGCAACAGAAATTAGAAGGGTTCCAAGGACAACAAGCAGAAAGGGGGAAAAAAAAACTATATACATGATCTACAGTATCTAAAAAATGCCCATAAAAAGAAATAAATAAGGGCACCTGGTTAAGCATTCGACTTCGGCTCAGGTCATGATCTCACAGTTTATAAGTTTGGGCCCTGCGTCAGGCTCTGTGCTGACAGCTCAGAGCCTGGAGACTGCTTTGGATTCTATGTTTCCTTCTGTCTCTGCCCCTCTCCCACTCACACTCTCTCTCTCAAAAATAAATAAACATTAAAAAAAATGTTAAGAAATAAATATGCAACTGAGTAGAAATTAGCAAAGATCTGCACAGAAAATTCACAGATAAAAATATGAATGACCAGTAAACATATCCTACATGCTAAGACCCTCTGATAATCAGAAAACAATGAGATGCTATTTTTCTTATCAGTTAAAAAAAAGTTGATACTATTCAGCCATGAAGAGATTGTGGGAAAGCATGTCCTGCAACAGATGATAAAGGGATCATAAAATGGTACTGTTCTTTTGGAGGGAATTTAGAATTTATCACAATTTAAAAGCTGCATGTTCCTCCCCGTAATACAGCAATTCCACCACCAGAAACCTATCCTACAGAAATGCTCCTGTAAGTGCACTTAAATATATGTAAAAAGACATTCACTGAAGTATGTTTCTCCCTACTGGGATGAGAGTTTCATGGGAGTGGGAAGTTCGCCATCCACTCCTGTGTTGTCAGCAGTGGATCACTGCCTGGAGTATTATAGTAGGTGCTCAGCAAATATCTGTTGAATTGATGAATGGGACTGAAAATTGGAGGGGCGCCTGGGTGGCTCAGTGGGTTAAGTGTCTTACTTCACCTCAGGTCATGATCTCACAGTTCATGGGTTCACGCCCTGCATCACGCTTTGTGCTGATGGCTCAGAGCCTGGAGCCTGCTTTAGATTCTGTGTCTCCCTCTCTCTCTCTGCCCTTCCCCCACTCACGCTCTCTCAAAAATAAAATAAACACTCACGCTCTCTCAAAAATAAAATAAACACTAACAAAAGTATTTTTTTAAGAATGAGGTAAATTTACCTGTACTAACACTGAAAGGTGTCCAAAGCTATGTGTTTATTTTTTTAAAAAAATAATAGTAAAAAAATTAAAAACAACATAAATTTAGGGTGCTTGGGTGGCTCGGTGGGTTAAGGTTCCAACGTAGATCTCAGGCCAGGTCATGATCTCAAGGTTTGTGAGTTCAAGCCCACCATCCAGCTCTGTGCTAACAGTGCGGAGCCTGCTTGGGACTCTGTCTCCCCCTCTCTCTTTACCCCTTCCCTGCTTGTACTCTCTCTCTCTCTCAAAATAAATAAATAAACTTATAAAAAAGAAACAACATAAATTCCATCATTGGAGAACTGATACACTGGATTGTAATTTAAATAACTTTAATACTAGGTATCCATTTTCGTGTTGGCCTTGATCTCTATTTATTATTGTTAAAAGATGTCTGTGATACTGCCTTTCCCAAAGCAACAGCATTATGAACACTTAGTATATATCAGGATTATTCCTCCTAATCCTCAGAATTTCCACATGTGGTAGATTCTATCATTCCATTCTACAGCTGAGAGCATTGCAACACCGAGAAAGTATCTTGTCCAAAATTACACTGTGACAGAGCCAAGATTTAAACTCAAACAATGTGATTCCCGAGATTGTGTTCTTAAACTCTAGAAGGATAAAGTGACCATATGTTTTATGTCTATTGACTCAGCATAATTATTAACAGCATCCCCTTTCTTTTCAAAAAGTCCCAGACAGTAAATTTTATGGTCACGCTACCTACAGGACATACATAGACAGCATAGTGCAGTGTGTGAGTTCAGTTTCTGGATCCAAATTAAGGGCAATTGACTCAAACTCTCTATTTCAGTTTTTTCGTTTCTAAAATGAGGGTAGCAGTTAACTGCCTCAAACAGTTGTGAAGGGACTCGATGATTTCATATTTCTTAAGTGCCTGGCACGTAGTACCAAATTAATTATTAACCGTTTTATATAGTGTCTGCATGTGTGAGTATGTTTAATATTGAGCAGACACCCTGACAAACATTAAAAACTCATGTGGTTTCTAGGGAGCATCTTGCTTGCTATATGGTGGTGATAACCCAACCAATAGTGTGAATTTACATCGGACAACAGCAAAAGCCTTAAAACTGTTACATTAAGATGAAACTTAAAAGACTCCATTGCTCATTACCAAGTCAGATTAGATAGGGGGTCATTTTATTTACACTTTAAGTATAACCTAAGGGAACGCTTCAACTTCTGGTTTCTCAATTAACTATTGAATTACTTGGAAACAAAACACTTAAAGGACCCTGGCAATCTCTGGCCGGGGAAAAATGTGCAAGAATCGACGCGCGGAGAGAGTGCGGGGAGGGGGTTGGGGCGCGGATTTTACCGCTGGACTCCGGGGATGCGGGTGTTTTGCAGGCGGAATTCATGGCACGATCTCACAGTGAGCAGAAATCGTGGCTCCCCGTGCCCGCCTTCGGCAGCCTGAGAAGTAGCTTTTTACTTCCGGCTGGTTCTCCTTCATGTACAATTTCAAAACTGAGTTCTGTGGGTGAAACCAAACCCTGGGAATGAAAGTCAAGAAAGTGGTTCCCTTTGGGGGTGATTAGGTGGGAGGAGGAACCAGGAACCCTCGGGGAAGTTTCCGCGGACTGATGGGGGTGGCGTTTTCAGGGTCTGTACTGATGAGCCCAACTGATGCCCCTGACAGTGTAACTTTTATCTGACTTTTCAAAGTTACATTGTTGTGTTTTAGTTTTGTTACCGAGTTCTCCGGTTCCATTGATCTCTGGGCGCGCAAGAAGGCTGTTTTGCATTCATGAATAGAACTCATTTTAGTGGTCTGGCCCTTCTGATGCCACCCTCC
>NW_027551568.1:11436574-11476157 GCF_008692635.1 Crocuta crocuta | reverse complement strand
CCGTGGAGAGCCGCGCGCCACGGGACGCCGACTCACCCCAGATCAGGTCGCACGATTTGAGTGTAGGTGTAGCACCGTCCCAGGATTATCTCGTACAAATGGGCGGTGGTGCCCGCCCCCTTCCACTCTTTGTGCTTGGGCGGCTGGTGCCACATCAGGGTGCCCACCACCGCCGCGATGATCACCACGACCAGAAGACCGAGAACCACGCAGAGACAGATCTGGGCTTTCCTGGAAATGTCGCAGCAGGGTTTCTCCCTGCTCACGGCGCTGAACCTGTGGTCGGCCATGGGGTCCGCTGGGGGCTCTGCCGCGCGAAGTGGCCGGAGAGGCCGCGCGTGGCCGGCCCGAAATCCAGGAGGCAGCTAGCCCGGTTCTGGAAGGGCACCTCCCCTTTATCTTGCACTTGCGGGTTCTCGGCTTCCTTTCCCACCCCCACCCCCTCCTGCAAAGTTCCCTGGCCGGCTGACCAATAAGGATTTTAAGGACTTGAAAGACCTCTACTACAGCGGCTCACTTCCAGGCTCCTGAGCAGAGAAGGACCACATTTTGCATTTGCAGGGAGAAGCCGCCGCCTGGAGCTTTCTCCGCAGGCTCCGGGGAACAAACCACAATGTATCCTTATACTTCTCCACCAGCTCCCTCGTTCAACTTTGCACTTTTACCCTTTAGCCACACCCAATCCTGGAAAGCGTGAAGGCTGGCTGCCTGCCTCTGCGCGTGCTAAGCACTCCTTTCTGTGGCATGCAGGGAGGATGCTCTACCTCTACTTGGCAACCTTGACAAATGCCTGCTCAGCCCTCTTCAAAAGCTCCACTCAAGACTCATCCCTTAACCCAAGTAATTAAACCCGGCTTCGAACCCAGCTCCACGACTCACCACTACTGGAGTAATACCAGACAAGTTACTTGATCTCTCTGTGTTTCAGATTTAAGACTGGGACAATAGCATTATCTACTTCATGGGGTGTGATGCGGATTAAGAGAGTTCATATTTACATTGTGTTTAGCACAATGCCTGGCACATGCGAAGTACTCAGTAAGTGTTGGCTATTGAAATCTGCTCCGCNCCGGCTTCGAACCCAGCTCCACGACTCACCACTACTGGAGTAATACCAGACAAGTTACTTGATCTCTCTGTGTTTCAGATTTAAGACTGGGACAATAGCATTATCTACTTCATGGGGTGTGATGCGGATTAAGAGAGTTCATATTTACATTGTGTTTAGCACAATGCCTGGCACATGCGAAGTACTCAGTAAGTGTTAGCTATTGAAACCTGCTCCATGAGGGGCGCCTGGGTGGCTCAGTCGGTTAAGCGGTTATGTGTCCGACTTCAGCTCAGGTCATGATCTCATGGTTCGTGGGATCAGGCCCCATGTCGGGCTCTGTGCTGACAGCTCAGAGCCTGGAGCCTGCTTCAGATTCTGTGTCTCCCTCTCTCTCTGACCCTCTCCTGCTCACACTGCCTCTCTCTCTCTCAGAAATAAATTTTTAAAAAATAAAAAAAAAAATCTGCTCCGTGAGGCTATGAAAGGACATAGCTCTATAACCCATGGGATGTGCTTGGAAAAGTATCTGGCATGCAGTAAGCACTCTAAGTGGTGGTTCAAGAACGAATCGAGTGGCTAGTCTCAGATATGCCTTGCCTGGCCTCTCTCCAGTTTCCTTAGCACTAAGACCTTCTGTGACATTCAGCAGAGACCTAAGGAAAGTGAAAAATAAAGTTGCAGGACTTTCTGGGGCAAAAGTTCTCCAGAGGGACTAGCATATGCAAAAACTCTGAGGCAAAAAAAAAAAGCCCTTGACCTTGACCTGTTGCAGGAGCAGCAAGGAGGCCTTTAGAGCTATAATGCTGTAATGCAGGGTTAAGGGAGACAGAACAAGAGAGAAGTTCAGAGGCTAGCAGGGGGCTAGATCACTAATAGCCCTGTAAAACAGAATGAGGACTTTTTGGATTGTGAATTTTATTTTGAACCCATTCAAGGTCATCGGGTGACTTGATCAGGCATGACATTTAAAAAAATTTTTAATGTTCATTTATTTTTGAGAGAGAGAGCACGAGCAGGGAAGGGCAGAGAGAGAGGGAGACACAGAATCTGAAGCAGACTCCAGGCTACGGGCCATCAGCACAGAGCCTGACACAGGGCTCACACTCACAAACCATGAGATCATGACCTGAGCCATAGTCTGAGGCTTAACCGACAAAGCCACCCCAGGTTCCCCTGGCATGATATTTTAAATCCTCAATCTGGCTTCTGCACTGAGAATAAATTGTAGGAAAGTAAGGAAGGATGGAAAGATGGAGACCAGCTATGATGACTTTGTCCAGGAGAGTAGTAACAAAAGTGTCAAGGAAAATAATCAGTTGGATTCTGGATACGTTTTGAAAGTAGAAGCAACAAAGGATTTGCCAATAAGTCAGATGGGGGCGGGGGGTGCAAGAAAAAGGAGTCAAGAGCACTCCAGGAATTTGGGTCTGAGTAACTCACCAAAGGAAGAACAGCACTGCCATTTATAGTGATGGGAAAAGTGGAGGTGAGATAGATGTGGTTTGGGGGGGGGGGAAGGCACCAAACAAAAATTTGGTTTTGGAGGTAAGTTTGAGATGTTTACTAGACCCCCAGTAGGGGACATCAGGTAGCTTTTTGGGTAAAAATATCTGTAATTCAAGGGGTCAGTACTGGAAGCATAAATATGGGAGGATTTACCATACAGAAAGGTTTTACTTATTTTTATTTTTTTAAGTTTATTTATTTATTTTGAGAGAGAGCTCAAGCAGCAGAAGGGTAGAGAGAAGGGGAGAGAGAGAATCCGAAACAGGCTCCACGTTGTCAGCACAGAGCTCCATGCAGGGTTGGATCTCACAAACCTGCAGGATCATGACTTGACCCAAAATCAGGAGTTATACACTCAACTGACTGAGCCACCCAGGAAGCACTCCATACAGACAGTTTTTAAAGCCAAGGGGATAAACAAGTTCAATAGAGAGTGTGTGCAGAAGTAGAAGTTTGAGAGACCCAGTCAGTAGTAAAGGTCAGAAAGATGAGGAGAGCTCCAGCAAAGGATGAAGGCCAGGGTGACCCCTGAGACAAAGCCTGACACCAGACAGGGAGCTATTGGTGCTCTGGAAAAGAGCAGTTTCAGAGGAAGATGGAGGACAAAGCCCGACGAGTGTTTCATAAGAGTGTGTGCAAGAAAGGTGTGGTGTCAGTAAGCTAGATGACTTGTCCTGAAGAGTTTCTGTCCAAAGAATAGAAAAATGAGGACATAGCAGGAGAACACCATGTAATCAGGAGAGAACATTCTGTCTGAGGAGAGATCTGTAACCTTGTGTCTGTGTGAGGACTGGATGACCCAAGAGACAGGCAGCAGCTGATAATGCAGAAGAGGGGGGAATTGCTGGGGAAAGCTTAAAATTTGCAAAACTCGTGTGGAGGTAAGAGGAAACTGAGTCATGGGGGTGTGTGGGTGGGAGCTCTGCTACGTCACGGAAGGAAGGTAGAGAACACAGCTTTAAGGGTGAGGTTAGTGGGTTGGCTGACAGGGACATGTGGACATCCTCATGAGCACTTCTCAGTGAAATGAGGTCATCCATCCACTGAGAGTAGGTAGAATTGCAAGAGACCAGCAGAGTGTATGGATGGAGTGGAGAAATGAGAGACAATCTCAGGGTGTTATTAAGTGGTCAAGAATTTAAAGAAAGGCCAGTCAGTGAGGGGGTGTTCTTTTTGCATAACTACTCTCTGCTGCCTAGTAGAAAGGGCAAAAAGTAGGCAGAGAGTGAGATTTGATGAGGCTGGGGTTTGTTTGCGCGAGCAAACCCACAAAGCCACAAAGCCTGTTGTGGCTTAAGCAACAGAAATTTTTTATCTCACGGTTCTGGAGCCTGATATCAAGGTATCCACGGGGCTGATTTCCTCTGAGTCCTCTCTCCTTGGCTTGTAGATGGCTGCCTTCTTGCTGTGTCTTCACACGGCCTTTCCTCTGTGTGTCCATTCCAATTTCTTCTTCTTCTTAGGATACCAGTGTTATCAGTTTATGGCCCACCTCAATGATCTCATTTTAACTAAAATTACCTCTTTATAAAGGCCCTAACTCCAAATCCAATCACATTCTGAAGTACTGGATGTTAAGACTCCAGCATTTAAATTTGGAGCAAAAGGGACACCCATCAGCCCATCACCCCAGGTAACTACAACAAAGCAAGGAAGGAAGAAATGATGGGATTTTAATAATGGACCATCTCTCCAAATTCCCACAGAAATTGAAGTAAGGGCAGAAGGAGGGTTTGAGACACTATTGAGGGTTTGAGAGCCCATGTCCAGGGAGGTCCTTATGAGGCCAAAATGTTGCTAGAGGAGGGAACAGCTCCACTTACAAATCAATCCTTCCAAAACTGAGATGTTAATCTTCCTCCTTCAAACCAGCTCTCACCTCGTTTTCTAGTTGTTATTGTTGTTGTTTAGGTAACCTCTATGTCCAATGTGGGACTTGAACTCATGACCCTGAGATCAAAAGTCACATGCTCTACTGACTGAGCCAGCCAGGTGCCCTCCCTTTTCTGGCATTTTGAAATCTGGCAAAAAGAATTCACGTCCCCACCCCATTGCTCAAATCTTCTGTGTTCCTTCCCCTCATCCCACACATCCACCTAGAAGTTGGTTCTTTCTGCCTAAAAGTTATTCATTAAGTATCCACTTTGTTCATCTCCACTACCACTGGCTTAGTCTAAGAAGTCCACACTCTTTTTCACTTAGGAAGAGCTCCCAACCAATCTCCCCAAATTAGCCCTCCTTAAAAGGGGTGACTGCCCTCTCAACAATAGCCAAAACATGGAAAGAGCCTAAGTGTCCATCAACAGATGAATGGATCAAGAAGATGTGGTTGATCTATACCATGGAATACTACATGGCAATGAGAAACCATGAAATCTGGCCATGTGTAGCAACATGGATGGACCTTGAGGGTGTTATGCTGAGTGAAATAAGTCAGGCAGAGAAGGCCAACTATCATATGTTTGCACGTATAGGAGGATTAGGAGGAACTTAATGGAGAACCATAGGGGAGAAGAAGGGGAAAAACAGTGGGGGAAAGGGAGAGAGGCAAACCACGAGAGACTCTTGAATGCTGAGAAAAAACTGAGGACTGATGAATGTGGGGGGGGAGGGGGTAGATGGGCACGGAGGGGGGCACTTGTGGGGATGAGCACTGGGTGTTANAATAAATAAATAAATAAATAAATAAATAAATAAATAAATAAATAAAGGGGTGCCTACCTTTTAAACCAAACTTTGTAAAGAAGTAACTTTTGAAATATCATTCTGATGACCTCACGCCTCCACTTGCTCTCGACATAGCAAGAAGTGCATAAGCTCCAGGCTACTTCTCCAGCCTTCATGGGCACGTCTCTCCCCAACCCCAGGCACTCCAGAACTGCCAGCCTTCTCTCTGTCACCAGCCAGTTCAAGCTCTTCCCTGACATGGGGCCTTAAGAGTTGCCATTATCTCCCCCTCCTAACTTCTACTGAGCTCCATGTGATGTCCTCAGGAAGCCTGTCCAAATCCCATGTAGTTGCCAAACTGGGTTCTGTCTCCAAATGGAACACTTTCCCAGCAGAAGAACACAGACACCAATAGATCTCCTGGGCAAGTACAGATCTCCAAAGCTCTGGTCTGGAGAGCCCAGCCCTGGAACACATCCTCTGAAAATGTTATCTAGACCTTCTCTCCCAAATAGACCAGGAGTTTGCGCAGGGCTAGGTTGGCAGGAATTGAAGCTTATTATCTTAGTATTCCAGGACTCAAAGTGGCATCCACAAGTGTTTATTGAATGAATACATGAATGAATGACCAACCAAAATTTTATTTCTGACACCCATTATTCTATCATTTCCAAACTGAATTCATAGAGTTGTTCTCACAATCCCAGATCTAAACAAAATTATGCGTAAATGGGATGAAAACTGTTGGCTTCACTGAGGGTCCACTTCTCTGCTCGCTAGTCTTTGCCGTACTCTGTCTTTCTTCACACTCTTTTCCTGAGCACAGACTTCCATTTATATTAAAGACGGTGTAAAATCACTTCATGTGTAACAAAGCTTGGCACCCATTCCTTACTGAACTGAGCAGTCGAATATTATTCAGGCTTGTAAAACCTTGAAGAGCTACCACAAAACAGCCCCTTTAAAAAGGGGATTTATGGGGCGCCTGGGTGGCTTAGTCAGTTAAGCATCCGACTTTCGCTTAGGTCATGATCTCGCAGTTCGTGGGTTCAAGCCCTGCGTCGGGCTCTATGCTGACAGCCAGCTCAGAGCCTGCAGCCTGTTTCAGTCTGTGACTCCCACTCTCTCTGACCCTCCCCTGATCGTGCTGTCTCTCTGTCTCTCCTAGAAATAAATAAAACATTAAAAAAAAGCGGGGGGATTTATTTTTGATAATAAATATACATGGAATGCAAGTCAAAAAGAACAAAGTGATATGTGTAGAAAATCACTCTTTCCCCTTCCCTGGACTTTCCTCTTACTATAGTAAGGAGCAGGCAGCACTCATACAGATACATACATACTGAGAAGCAAGCTTTCACCGTTTCATAAAAATTATAGCATATCATACGCCCTGTTGTGCACCAGGTTTTCTTCACACAGTGATATACGTTGAGGACATTCTCTATCAGCACACTTTGCTCTACTTAATTCTATTAAATGACTTCTAGTATTCCATTATATAGCCTACTAAATTTTGTTTAACTAGACCCAATTTAACTAGACCTACTAAAGTCTAGTTAAGCACTTAGATTTTCTGCTCCTTTGTTATGACATAAAATTTTGGAATAAATATTCTTGTATCAGCAAATTTTTTTCACAGAGCCAAGTATATACACCCTTAAAAGTAGGTTTCCAGGGTCAAAGGCCTTAGACATCTAGACTTTTGCAGGATATTGGAAATCCGAAGAGGATGTACCAGGTGACACTCACACTAGCATTGCCCAAGAATACAGGTTTTTCCACATCCACACAGTTACACTTTCGGACTTGGCTTTGTCTTCAAATCTGATTTTGAATCAGCAGTGATTTGGGAGCCCTTCAGCTTTAGTTTCTCCTTCTGCTAAATGTAATGAACATTTGGAAAATGGAATCTAAAAGGATCCTGAAATCCTTTACTCGTGCAAAGCCATTTGGCTTGTGAACCTTCTCACTTGGTATTTCTCTTTCTGCAAGTGAGGTGTTCAGCCACAAGTGTCAAATATTAGACTATGCCCTTGGTTATGGATAAAGATTCCAAATGCTCAAGAAAGTGATCACCCTCCCAGAACACCATTTAGTTGTGTTCTGATTTGGGGCCAGTTGCACTTTTGAATTTCAGTTTTCTCTTCTGTAAAATAGTCACAGTGTAATGCCTACTTGTCAGGTTAAAGTAGGTATTGGGGCACGTGGGTGGCTCAGTTGGTTGAGCGCGCAACTTTGGCTCAGGTCATGATCTAACAGTTGGTGGGTTTAAACCCCACATTGGGCTCTCAGCTGTCAGCACAGAGCCTGCTTTAGATCCTCTGTCTCCCTCTCTCTCTGCCCCTCTCCCACTCATACTGTGTCTCCCTCTCTCAAAAATAAATAAGCATTAAAAAATACTTTTAAAATAAAGCAGGGATTACCTGGATTAATAGACATATCTAAGACAGGCTAGGCACTCAACACATGGTAATATTGTTATTGTGGACTTATTTGCATATAGTCACAATACACTGAGGCTCCAAAAATGGCATATTCTACATTCATTCATTCAACCAATATTAGGGACCATGTGCCAGGCACCATGGTAGCTTGCTGAAGGGACAGAAATAGACTGGCCTTGAGGAATCCCTGTGTAGAGCAGTAAAAACACAGCCTTTCTGGTCAGGTAGACCTGAGTGGGCTCTTCCACCTGGGCAAGTGAAGACATATTCCTCTTTTGTAAAGTGGGCTTAAAAATATCTGTGGGCATCACTGAATTATTTTGAGGGTTCAATCAAGTGACATATACAGAGAACTTAGCTAAGTGTCTGGTGTCTAGCAAGAATCCAACATATAAGTACAGTGGTCCCCCTTAACCACAGGGTACATTCCAAGACCCCCAATGGATGCCATTAGCACTGAACCGTATATATCCTATGTTTGTGCCTATACATACACACCTATGATAACATTTAATTTATAAATTAGACACAGTAAGAGATTAACAATAATAATGATAAAATAGAACAATTATAACAATGTACTGTAATAAAAGGCATGTGAGTGTGATCTCTCTCTCTCAAAATTTGTTATTGTACGATACTCCCCTCTCTTCTTATGATGATGCCTATGAGACCAGAGATGCAAGGAAGTGAATGGTGCAGGCATGTGAATAGCACCAGCCTGCTATTGACCTTCTGCCGATTTGTCAGAAGGAGCATCTGCCTCAGAACATGGTCACCACCAGTAAATGAAACTGGGGAAAGTGAAACGGTGGATAAGTGGGGGGTGGGGAGGGGGCTACTGCATAAGTAATGTTTGGGTGGCTATGTGCAGATAGGAGAGATCCCAATGAGTCAGAGAAAATTCTAGGAAGGCTTTGAAAAGGAAGTTACACTAGATCAGGCTATTGAAGGACAAGCAGAAAGGGGAGGAAGGCATTCAGACAGATCTGTATGGAACACTGTAGTGTAGATACTGAGATGTCTGGGGCACTAGAGGAGTGACTATCTCCAGGCCAGTTGCTGGCTTACAGAAGTGTGGGTCCTAGCACGTGGGTTTCAAGCTCTCTTTGCTCCTTCATTAGCTATTTTTGTTTACTCTTTAATATAATTTGTTATCAAATTGGTTTCCAATCAACAGCCAGTGCTCATCCCAACAAGTGCCCTCCTCCATGTCCATCACCCCTTTCCCTCTCTCTCACCCCCATCAACCCTCAGATTGTTCTCAGTATTTGAGAATCTCTTATGGTTTGCCTCCCTCCCTCTCTGTAACCTTTTTCCCCCTTCCCCTCCCCTATGGTCTTCTGTTAAGTTTCCCAAGATCGACATGAGTGAATGGTTATCTGTTTTTCTCTGCCTGACTTATTTCACTTAGGATAATACTCTTCAGTTCCATCCACGTTGCTGCAAATGGCCAGATTTCATCCTTTCTCATTACCAAGTAGTATTCCATCGTATAGATAAACCACGTCTTCTTGATCTATTCATCAGTTGATGGACATTTAGGCTCTTTCCATGATGTGGCTATTGTTGAGAGTGCTGCTATGAACATTGGGGTACATGTGTCCCTATGCATCAGCACTCCTGTATCCCTTGGGCAAATCCCTAGCAGTGCTATTGCTGGGTCATAGGGGAGTCCTACTGTTAATTTTTTGAGGACTCTCCACACTGTTTTCTAGATGGGCTGCACCAGTTTGCATTCCCACCAGCAGTGTGAGAGGGTGCCTGTTTCTTCCACATCTTTGCTAGCATCTATACTCCCCTGATTTGTTCATTTTTGCCACTCTGACTGGCATGAGGTGGTATCTCAGTGTGGTTTTGATTTGTATTTCCCTGATGATGAGTGACGTTGAGCATCATTTCATGTGTCTGTTGGCCATCTGGATGTCCTCTTTGGAGAAGTGTCTGTTCATGTCTTCTGCCCATTTCTTCACTGGATTATTTGTTTTTCGGGTATAGAGATTGATGAGTTCCTTATAGATTTTGAATACTTGCCCCTTATCCGATATGTTCATTAAGTATTTTTAAATCACTCAAGGAATACAATCACATTTTACAAATTGGAAAGAGAAAACAAGAAAAATTTCCCCAACCCCCCTTTCCAAAACCCTAATCCAACTACCTTCAAAATTTTGGTATCTTTCCTTCCAGCCTTTCTTTTAATCTTTGATGGCTTTAAAAGTAGTTATACTGTATACTATTTCATATTTATATATACATAGATAAATTTTTTAAAAATTTCTGCTCTTTCCACTTCACTGTGCATACATGGTTCCTGCCAGGCCATGTGTCCTCTCCCAAAACACTGAGTCGGGTTCAAATCCCAACTCTGCACCCCTTGGTAGCTTGAAGCTGAGTATCTTATTCTGTAATCTCCCTGTGTCTCGGGCTGTCTGTAAGAACTTGTAAAGCACAGCCCTGGCATAACCTCTTAGAAATGGGGCTTATGCCTCTCCTTACCCCTCCCACTTGAAGGTTGGCTCCATGAGAATAAGACCAGTGCCCATCTTTGCCCACCACTGAGCCCCTACCACCATATCAATGCCTGGTATGAAGTTGGCATTCAAGCAATGCTTTCAGAAAAACCAGTGACAACAGACTGATCACTCACCAGAAACCAGAAATAAGTCCAGGGTCTTCAACAGATTCACCAGTTAAAACCCATCCATCAATGTCTGTTGTTCATCTGCTGAATAGTGAAGCACAGTGTTGAAAGGAAAAGAAGGGAGAGGCTAGGGTTAATTACATAATTCTTTTTCCTCCTTCAACAATAATTGCTAACACCATTGCGTGTCAAATACTTTGTGTACAATGTCCTACAGCAATTTCTGTCATGTAAACAGTTTATTATTTCCGTATTAAAAATGAGGAACCAGAGACTTAAAAAGGTAAGCAATTTTGGACAATGTTGTTAGTCAAGAAGAGCTTTGAACCCAGACAATCTCATTTCAATACTGTCCAGCTAACACTACCTATGTGCCATTAGGCAACAGATAGTTAAAGGGCACCCACTATGTGCTGACAGAGAATTTGTGATCTAGAGTGGGGCATTCTGGAAATATATTCCTGAGCATGGGTCTGTGGCAACCATGAGGCTCTGAGTATCACTGAAAAGCTTGGGGTGGACCTGTTTTCCTAGGAAGGTGTTTTTCTTCTCAAGGTGTTTTAGACTTCCTCAAATTAAAGTTCTATCACCAAAAAAAAGTTTGTAGTGAATAGATGCTAAATATCAAAAGCAACAGAGAACCACACTCTTTGATGTCAGTTGGCAATCTGGTTTTTTTCTAGTAGTCTTGTGAAAATGAAAGCTGTATGATTTCTCCTCCCACATCTAACAACTGAGCAGAGCTGAATTTTGTATTCACTCTTTATTCTGCATTTTTAAACCACACAGGAATTAGTAGAACTTTGCAGAATGCCGTGAAATGCTTTTCATACACTTGGGCATCACTGGTAGTCACAGGCTTACTTGTTTAGTTAATCTGGATAGAGGTTTGAGCGCATGAAAAGTCAACTTCTTAGCCACTTTCTCAGTTCAGGCTAACCTCAACCTAACAGATCGAGTTACTTCTCAGCTCTCTCCACCCTCCCCTGTGTTACCTAGTTACTTGCTCTTCCTGAACTTTTGGGTAACAACTTAGATACCCTATGCCTTGGGCACCTTTTATGAGCTTTCTCATTGCTGTCATTCCTGAGATTTCATACATCTTATACTTCCTGCTTTTATTTTTGGATTTGGATAGTTTCCTCATCTCCTTTTACCTTGTACTAGACTATAAATGGACTCTGAAACAGTCTTCTTCTTGAGTATGATTCCAATTACTAACAAGTCCCTGGTACCTAGCAGGCACTATAAACCTGTGTGTTGATGAATATCACACTTGAACACAAATCTTTGTTTTTCATTCACTTATTCTTCCATCATGCATTACATACTCACTAAGCACCTTCTGTGTTCTGTGGACTGTATTAGGTACTGGGGATACAATACTTTAAGAAAATTCAATCCTAGGGCACCTGGGTAGCTTAGTTGGTTAAGCATCTGACTCTTGATTTGGGCTCAGGTGATGATCTGATGGTTTGTGGGTTAAAGGCATGCATTGGGCTCTGTGCTGACAGCGTGGAGCCTGCTTGGGATTCTCTCACTCACTCCCTCTCTCTGCCCCTCCCTTGCTCATGTTGTTTCTCATTCAGTCCTAGGGCACCTGGCTGGCTTGGGTCATGGGTTCAAGCCCCACATTGGTGTAGAGATTACGAAAGAAAGAAAGAAAGAAAGAAAGAAAGAAAGAAAGAAAGAAAGAAAGAAAGAAAGAAAGAAAGAAAGAAAGAAAGGAAGGAAGGAAGGAAGAAAGGAAGGAAGGAAGGAAGGAAGGAAGGAAAAAGAATAAACTTAAAAAAATTGTAATGGGGGGGTCAGACCTGTAACAGACAAGATAAAAAAGTAAATCATAGTGTATGTTGTATGGGAGGTGGTGATGGGGGCTAAGACATGAAATAGGCAGGGGATGGCATAAGGGCTAGGGGGAGAGTTACAACATCAGATGGAGGGCCAAGATGCTCTCACTAAGAAGGTGGCATCTGAGGAAGGATCTGAAGAAAGTGAAATTACCACACGACATTTGGGAACACAAGTTGCAGCAGAGAGGGGCAAGTGCTGAACATCTGGCGTGTTGAGAGAGGAGCCAAGGGATGCAAGGTGCTGAGAGAGCAAGGAGGAAGGAAGATGAGAACAGACATGGGGCAGCATGTGTGCAGCAACAGCAGAAGATGTTCCCGGACGTGCATCTCATCAGACTCACTCTGACTCCTTGTTGAGAATAAATTGAAATGGGGCAAGAGTAGAGCAGAGAGACCACTTAGGAGGCTATGATGCCATAACCCAGACAAGAGATGACAGTGGCTTGAACCAGGTTGGCATCCATGGATGTGGTTGAATTCTGGATATATTTTTAAGGTAGAATTGAGAGAATTTGTTTAAATACTAAAGAGGCAAAACAAGAGGTCAAAGACAATTCCCAGGCTTTGGGCTTAAGAAAACTGGAAGGATGGGGGCACCTGGGTGGCTCAGTCAGTCGAGTGTCCGACTTCAGCTCAGGTCATGATCTCGCAGTTTGTGGGTTCGAGCCCTGCATCAGGTTCTGTGCAGATAGCTAAGAGCCTGGAGCCTGTTTCAGATTCTGTGCCTTCCTCTCTCTCTGCCCCTCCCCCGCTCATGCTCTGTCTCTCTGTCTCAAAAATAAATAAACTATAATTTTTTTTTTAAACTGGAAGGATGGAGCTGTCATTTACTGAGTTGAGGAAGACTCTGATAGGAGAATTCGTTGGGGGCAGGTTAAATTTGAGATGCCTATTACATACCCAAGTGAAAATGGTGAGGAAATAAACACCATGCTCTACAAATATGACCATTCAACCCCAATAACAACCCCACAAGCGAGGGAGTATACTTGGCCCCATTTTATAGGGGGAGATTGAGGCCCAGAGAGGATGAGTGACTTACTCAAGGTTACCAGCCAATAGGTGGTGGAACTGGGGAGCTGGGATTCAAACCTACACAATGGGCTCCAGCACGCATGCTCCTCTACACCAGGCTGTCTGGTGGCCGAGCAAACACACACCCCCTACATCGTTCCAGCCACTTAAGAACATCCTTGCCTTAGAGTAAAATAAAAACAGAGATGAAGACAAACCATAAGAGACTCTTAAATATGGAGAACAAACATGGTTGCTGGAGGGGATGTGGGTGGGGGGATGGCTAAATGGGTGATGGGCACTAAAGATGAGCACTGGGTGTTGTTATGCAAGTGATGAATCACTAAATTCTATTCCTGAAACCAGTATTACACTATACATTAACTAACTTGGATTTAAATTAAAAAAAAAATATATATATATATATATATATTTGAGGGGCACCTGGGTGACTCAGTAGTTAAGTGTCAGACTTTGGCTCAGGTCATGATCTCACAGTTCATGAGTTTAACCCCTGCATCAAGCTCTTTGCTATCAAAACAGAAATGCTTCAGATACTCTATCCCATCTTTCTTTGCCTCTCCCCTGTGTGTGCCTTCTCTCTCTCTCTCAAAAATAAATATACATAGATATGGTATGATATGATATGATATGATATGAAGGAGAAAAAAAATAAGAAAGAAAATCCTTGCTTTTAGTTCAATCACGGCCTCCTGTGGCTTGGTGTGCTCTGATTATATGAGGTCTGAGTCCCCTGCTGCCTGACCTGGGGGAGTGGAGCCGAACGTGGGCTGAGAGCCAAGCAGCGGAAGTTCCCCAGAGGAAAGTCAGGATATTATCACCAGAAGAGGGGTGAATAGATGCCAAATTTCAAAAACAACAGAAAACCACACAGATTAATGTCAGATTGAGCCCACTCCTAACAACTTGGGCCATTTATAGATTAATCATCCCACATATGTTTTTCAAACCACCCAGAGCACCCCAAAATTCATGCCCAAATTTTCTCAGCAGATTTGCTTGTAAGATGTTTACTTGACTTCCCGGGACACTTGTGCTTTCCATTCTTCTTCTATTCCAACACAGAGGCTAAAGGCCAAATATCTCAGCTGGGAGGAGGAACACATTCTTGAACATCTAAGAGGCAACTGCAAGGAATGTGTTCTTCAGAACAGGCTCAAAACAAAACAAACCAAAAACTCAAAGCCTCAAATAAAATTCATTGAAAGTAAGGGTAGTGAAAATCATTTGCTGACTTAAAATTTTGATTTATTTTTTGTTTTGGGTTTGTTTGTTTTGCTTTTCTGTTTTTTAAATTTTATTTATTTTGAGAGAGAGAGAGAAAATGAGCAGAGAGGAACAGAGAGAGAAGGGAGGAGAGAGAATCTCAAGCAGGTTCCGTGCCTCCATCACAGAGCACGATGCCGGGCTCAAACTCACGAACCCGTGAGATCATGACCTAAGCCAAAACCAAGAGTTAGACACAACCAATTGAGCCACCCAGCTACCCTTTGATTTGTTTTTTGTTTCTTAAAATAAACTTAACTTCTTAGAGCAGTTTTAGGGTCAGAGCAACACTGAGCAGAAAATACAAAGTTCTTGGGGTTCTGAATCCTAGAAATTGCGTGGGTTTTGACAAATGTATAATGACTATATCCACCGTTATAGTGTCACATAGAACTCTAACTTCTGGCAACCACTGACCTTTTTACTGTCTCCATGGTTTTGCCCTTTCCAGAATGTCATATAGTTAGAATCACACAATGAGGAGCCTTTCAGATTGGCTTCTTTCACTCAGTAATAGGTATTTAAAGTTCCACCATGTCTTTTCATGGCCTAAACGCTCATCTTCTTTTAGCACTAAATAATATTCCATTGTCTGGATGTACTAAAGTTTATTTATCCATTCACTTACTAAAGGACATTTTGGTTACTTTCTGAAACTAAATTTTTTTGACCCTAAAGAGTTTTAAAATTTTGCTGATTTTACTGAGTAATTAGTAGTCAAATTCAGATTTATGTTTTAGAAAGATATTTCTTCTTGCAAAGTAATAGCTCTACTAATACTTTTTTCAAGGTATCAAAACAATCTCAGGCTCCTATGTAACTTTGAAAATTAAGAAGAGTACAAAGAAGAAAATCAAATTACTCACAACTTTATTGTTCAAAAGCAAACGTAATTTTAAAAAGCAAATATCATTATGTTAATAATGTTATACTACTTAATGAATAATTTATTAATCATATTACTGATTATAATTATGTATTTAATTAACAACCAGTTATTAATTGATAACTTTTGTTAATAAGTTGGTTAATACATCATTGATATTTGGTTGATTGGATTTATTAATAATTTACTGTTGGTTAATACTTTATTATTAATATTTAAATTAGTAATTAGTATACATTATGCTAAGTGAAAAAAGGCAGTCACAAAAGACCGTATTTTGTATAGTTCCATTTATAAGAAATGCCCAGTACTGACAAATCTAGAGACGAAGGTAGATTACTGGTTACCTATGGCTGCATGTTAGGGGAATAAAGAGTGAAGACGATGGGCTTCTTTTTGGGTTGATTCAAATGTTCTAAGTTGGATTGTATGGTGGTTGCAAAATTGTGAATATACTAAAAACCAGTGAGGGGCGCCCGAATGGCTTAGTCAATTGAGCGTCCAACTTTAGCTCGGGCCATGATCACACGTCATGGGTTCCAGCCCAGTGTCCAGCTTTGCGCTGACAATGCAGAGCCAGCTTCGAATTCTGTCTTTCTCTCTGCCCCTCCTCCACTCATGTGCTCTCTCTCAAAAATAAACCTTAAGGGAAAAAAAACCCACATTGAATCATAAACTTTAAACAGGTGAATTTTATGGTACATGAAGTATATCTCAATAGAAATGTTTTTTTTTATTTTTTTAATGTTTTTTATTTATTTCTAGGAGAGAGAGAGAGAGAGAGACAGCGTGAGCAGAGAAGGGTCAGAGAGAGAGGGAGTCACAGACCGAAACAGGCTCCAGGCTCTGAGCCGGCAGTCAGCACAGAGCCCGACGCGGGGCTCGAACCCACGAACCGTGAGATCATGACCTAAGCGAAAGTCGGACGCTTAACCGACTAAGCCACCCAGGCGCCCCTCAATAGAAATGTTTTAAAAATTTTCTGCCCTCATGGAAGTTTACATTCTTTAATGCAGCTCTGTCCCATTTCTCCTGGATCTGATATGAAGACAGCCCATTTCATATTTAATGCCACTGGGGAAAAACCAAGGGGAAGAAAATGACAAGGAAATGAAGTATATTTAGCATGTATTAGTTTATGATACTATCCAACAACACAGTGGCTTTTTGGCACTGTTCCCTATAACTCCTCCTGCACCTGGATTTAGGGAAAATTGTTTCCATAGGCAATCCTGTTCATAGGCTGCATTTCATCACTCTTAGGAGGAGGAGGGAACGAGAATGGGGTGAAAAGAAGGAAAAAATGGAAGTAGAGAAGGGAAAGAGGAAGAAAAGGAAACAGGAAGAGGAAACATTAACTTGGCATTAAGCAGGTGCTGAACATGCCACTGGGTTCTTATATGTATCATGTTATTAATTCCTAAAAATAGCCCCGTGAGCTAGGTAGTACTACCATACTTACTTCATGGATTTGGAAGCTGAACACAGTAGGCATTGAATTTTCAGACAGAAAACGTGTTAAGTAAGTTATGGAACAACTTTCCTATGGAATATTATGTATCTGTATAAAAAAAAAGTGAAGAATCTCTGTATGTGTTGATATAGAGTAATGTCTAGGAAACATTAGTAAGTAGAAAAAAGCAAGACACAAAGTATCGTGGATCCAGGGCTCCCTTTTGTGTAAGAAAAGATAGGGAGTCCTGATGTTTAGTCCTAAGTGCTGTATCTCTGGCAAGGAAAAAAGTGGTTATCACAGTGAAAGGTGGAGGAACAGGAAGATCACAGAGCAGGAATGAGGCTTTTGCTATTGTTTTCATTTATGAACGATGTGTATAGATTACCTTTTCAGAAACCACATGAACATCACCAGATATAACCTAAGACAAAAATAACTGTTTATATTACCTACATGGACCATTAGAGACAGTACAGATTTCACGTCTTATCATGCATGCTTATCAAAGCACCTCCCACTGAGAAATCAACAAAATTCACTATATGTACAGCTGCATCCTTTGCTCCTTCTTCATGTGATTCAAAACCACACAAAGCTAATGACAATATCCTTCCTCTCTTCAATGGCGCTTCTGCAGCCACCCCAGGGGCCCTGAGGACAAAATCCCCAGACAGGAAGTGCAAATATTTATCATAAATCCCTTAGAGAGGAAGCACTCATGAATATGTGTATGCCTAACAGAAGACTATTTGGAAATCCAGAAATGTTTCCAAGCTAAACACACTCATGTCCCTGAGTCCCTTTGGCCTTTTCATAATGGGGTCACAATGGTCCCAAAATGCTCTATTTCAGCAGCTTTTGAAACCTCCACTTGTTTTGCAAAGCATTAGCCCCTTTCAAAGAGTCCCCCCCTTCATTATTTCTTCAGATCCTCATGGCAGACAAGTCATCTCTGCTCACACAGCCCTATGGCTTCTATCGGGACTTTCCTTTTCTGCTCAGTCACCACTGGCGATTACACTGAAGAGCCTGCAGGCTGGACATCTTCCATTTGACCTTCCAGATTCTTTTTTTTTTTTTTAAAGTAATCTCCACCCCAACATGGGGCTCAAACTCACTACCCCAAGATAAAGAGTCTCACGCTCTACCATCTGAGCCAGCCAGGCACTGCTGCCTTCTAGATGCTTCGCCTTTCTTCATTCAGCTCTCTGTGCCAACAGGCTCTCTCAGAGGGAGGAAGAACGGTAAGTCCATTAGGACCGCTGTCACAAAACACCAAAGACAACAGAAATTTCTCTCCCACAGTTCTAGGGACTGAGAAGCCCGAGACTGAGGCACTGGGAATGGTCTGGTGAAGGCCCTCTTCCCGGTTCATAGCTAGTGCCTCCTCGCTGTGTTTACATGGTGGGAGGGGTGAGAGATCTCCGTGGAATCTCCTTTACAAGGTATAATCCCATTCATCAGGCCCCACCCTCACGACTTAAGCACCTCTCACAGGCCCACACCCCAAGAACATTGTCTTTAGGGGTTAGGATTTCAAGATATTAACATGAAGTGGCAGAATACAAACACTCAGATCATAGCACTGCCCCAGCTGGCTCCCTCCCCGCAGGGTTGTGCCTGCTGGATTCACTGATGGAAGGGGACTGCTCCTCTACAGATGGCCTCTCTGTGGGACCCTTTCCTTCCAGATCTCTGTAGCCACTCCATCCACTCGTCCCAACAGGCCTTGATGTGTCCCTGCACACTATCACTGCCTTTGTAAGGGGTCTTTCTTTCAATGCTCCTCAAAGCATCTTAATCTGAGTGTGTCATTTGTGTCCTGCTAGGACCCTGCTCGGTCCTTTCTGCAAGACAGTTTGATTGTGTCCCACCATCGCCTTTGGTGGCCACCTTCATTGGGAGTCTTCAGCTCTGCCGTGGCTAGGTCACTTTTTGAAAGCTGGGTCGCCCTACAATTGCCATTCACAGAGATACAATGTATCTCACAGCACTCTCTCTCCCCGAGGCTCTCTCTAACAGAGAGGGTGCTATTAATAATTACACTCAGACAAAGGACACCAATTGGCATGGTCATGGGCCAACCAGGAAGTTTGGTCTTTACCCCTGCACACACACATAGGCACATGCATGCACACAGGCACACACAAAGGCCAATCTCCACTACAAATATGATGACCACCCAATTCTTCTCCGCTTTCCAGAACTCCTTTAATATCTGATAATTTCCCCTACAAGTGGACTTCTGGAAGCCCCATATAATCAGCCCAGACTTATCTGAGCCCCAGAGACAGTTTGACTTATAGAAGAAGAGTATAGAAGAGTACTGTATTTTGGATATGACATCAATTAGAGATATAAAAGAGAAATGTCATCCATTGCCAGATACTACTCTAACAGGATAACACTTTACCTTCCTAGAGGCTTAGCTTTGGTTTACATTCTCAGCCACAGTTGGGAGCATCAATATGCTATAACCAGAAGGCTCTTTTCTTTAAAAAAAAAAAAAAAAAAAAAAAAGTTTATTTATTTACTTTGAGAGACAGAGAGAGAGAGAGCGCAAGTGTATACAAGTGGGGGAAGGGGAGAGAGAGAGGAAGAGAGAGTATCCCAAGCATGGTCTGTGCTTTTGGCACAAAACTCGATGCAGGGCTCAGTCCCACAAACCGTGAGATCATGACCTGAGCTGAAACCAAGAGTCAGATACTTAACTGACTGAGCCACATAGGCGCCCCTGCAAGGCTCTTTCCAGTGCCCCCTCACAGCTTCCCATCCCATTCAGAGAAAAGTCTGTGAAAAGGCCTGCAAGAGCCAGACTGATCTGGCCCCTTCGCTTCCCTCACAGTGATCCTGCTACCCTGGCCTCCTAGCTGTTGCTGATCAATTCAGACAAGTGGTTGCAACAAGGCCTTTGCGTCTGCTCTTTCCTTCTACCTAAAATGTTCTTTCCACAGATATTGGCACAGCTTGGTTCCTCCACAACTTTGAATCTTTGCTCAAGTGTCATCTAAGTGAACCCTTTCCTGACCTCTGTGTTTAGAACCCTAGCCCAGCCCAATATTTTCTGTATCCTTCCTTGCTATGTTTTTCTCCATAGTTCGCATCACCTTGCAAAATACAATGTACTAACTTGATAACAAATTAACTTATTGCTTATGTCTACCACCTACTAGAATGTGTCCTCCAAGAAGTCAGGGATATTTGTCCATTTGCTGACATAATCCCAGCACTCACAACAATGCCCAGAACCCATAGACACACAATACTATTTATTGAATGAATTCGTGATTGAAGCACAAATCTGATCATACGTCTCCATGTCAGAGGTCCTCTGTAGTTCTCCATTGCTCTGAGGATAAAACTAAAGCTTTTTAGCATGTTTCTAAACTGGTAGCAATTTACTTCCTTATCTGAGACAGGCCACCCTCCCTCCTTATCATGAATTGTTATGAAAGAAGAACACACACAATATGTGAAACATAAGCAATACTGGTTTATGCATCGAGATCAAAAATGAGAACCAGGGACACAAGCATAACCTGATTCAGGAATAGTGAGTTGTGTGCATGTATTATTCAGGGCGACCAGAAAAGTAAGTAAAACGTTGTCATATAGTCAATATAAAAATTATGAATGTGATATTTTATGTTCTTCTCCCTTTTGTATTCAGTGTTTGAAATATAGTGTTTATTTTACACATAAAGCACACCTCACCTGGGACTAGTCGTATATTGGTTGTTTAGTAGTCACAAATAGCTAGTGGCTACCATTTATTAGACAACACAGCCTTGGAAGCAGTTCTTTGAGTTTTAGATCTGTATCTTATTTATCCTGCTTTCTTTGACAAATAATTAATAAACATATCTCTAGGTCTGAGCAAAGACACATATTAAAAGTCTTACAGCTGAGGGGGCACCTGGGTGGCTCAATCGGTTGAGCGTCTGACCCAACTTTGGTTCAGGTGATGATTTCACGGTTTGTGACTTCCAGCCCCACATCGGACTCTGTGCTGACAGTTCAGAGCCTGGAGCCTGCTTTGGATTCTGTGTCTCCTTCTCTCTCTCTCTGTCCCTCCCCCCTCTCAAAAATAAACATTAAAAAAATTTTTTTAAGTCTTTCAGCTTAAGAGGTAGGAGTGGATTGCTAAACATCCTTTACTGTCATTTGCTAGTGAGTGCTACATCTACTGCATTTGTTATAACCTACTGGGTTTCTTATACTGTTACAAGGAAACAGTTTACTTCTGACTAAAGAAAGTAGTTCCAAAGGTACTATTTGCTTAAAAGAAAATAAAAAGGTGTTACACTGTTAAACAAGGAAACTGCTTGGTTCTGAGTGAAGAAAGTATTTCCAAAGGTATTATTTGCTTAACAAAAAATAAGGAGAGGCATGTGGGTGGGTCAGTAGACCAAGTGTCTGACTTTGGCTCCAGTCACAATCACACGGATGGTGAGTTCAAGCCCTGTGTCGGGCTCTGTGCTGACAGCTCAGAGCTGGAGCCTGCTTCGGATTCCGTGTCCCCCTCTCTCTCTGCCTCTCTCCTGCTCTCTCTCTCTCTCTTTCTCTCTCTCTCAAAATAAATGAAACATTTTTTTAAAATTCAATAAATAAAAAATAAGGAAGTGACCAGGATAGTGATAGAGTAGGAAGTCTGCCATGAGTTTAGGCAGAAGCGTAACGAGAATGAATTTTGAGGTAAGGGCAAAATTGTAAGGATCCAGAAAGATCTGAACAGAGTAAATGAATAAAACCTAAACTGTCAACTGGGAAGCATTAACTCAAGTGACAAAAAGTCTGACTATAGCAGAAAATGCTGGTGCCTCACGCTTATCCCCTGGGCAATAGTCATCTCCAGGCACACCTGCCCAACTTCCAGCAAGAAGCACCTGTAACTCTGCCCCAGAGCCCTCTCTGACTTCCAGTACCTGCTCTGCCCACACGCAGGGCAGCCTGAACATGCCCAGGAATTAACATCCTCCCCGGGAGCAGCCCTCAACCAATGACTGACGGGAATGAAGGAGAAAGACCTCAGCTCATGGGTGCCTCCACTGAGATAACTCTGAGAAATATTCCACCCCGTCAACCCAAACTCCCCGCAGGATTGCTTTCTAGTTGCCTGCAGTGACACTTTGCCCAGCAATCCATCCATCACTGGCTTCCTCCCTCCCTGGTCTCAGACTTCCTCCCCTAGCATTACAGCACTAAGACTCTCACTGAGGGAAACTGATGTGCTAGGGGAAATGGCTACGTTGACTTACACACCATCTGAACAACTGAGAGATGAAAGTAAAATGGCAATTATAAGGGATGTGGAGTTAGTTATTGCCTTCCATTGCCACAAAGTGCTAAGGGGAAAAAAAATGACAGAATTGGGTCAGCTAGCCATTGACTCAGGACATGGTGTGAAGTCAGAGACCTATATGGTGCAACTAAGGAGAATCTTACCTCCTCCAGGAAGGCAGGTCAGTAGCCACGGTCTTGGGGCATGGTGTGAAGTCAGAAGACCTCTACAGTGCATTTAAGGAGACCCTTACTTCCTACAGGAAGGCAGCCCAGGACAAACTGTACTGAGCATCTAGTTGTACTGTGAGTGAGCATGCTCACTGTGAGCAGAGCAGAGTGAGAAGAAGTCCAAACTCACAGCCCAGTAGACATTCTTACCTGATAGGGAAGGTGTAAGACACTGAGACTTGGGTTAAGGACATCTTTGTACACTGGACTGGAAACTTTGAACCCCCAGATTCCCACAAACCCCAGAGTTGGTAGGAGCAGCTTTCTCCCCCTTGCTGGAGGAGAGCAGCTCCCTTTGCCTGGAGACCAGCACAGGCCTTACATTGCAAGATAATGCTTGTCCTCTTCAGGATCTACATTCCTTCATTGTTTCTAGAGTGATAACTAGGCTCAAGCATGCACCTGGGGAAAAAATTTTTCCTCATGTAGAAAAGGAATTATTAACCAGGAAAGTTACGGGGATCTGCCTAACATGTACGCCAAGAACTGGAAAACATGCCTAAGCATGGTACCAGACTGCGGATGGTGGTATTGAACATAAAGGCTGGATAAGAAAGAATGTATTGTAAGAGGGCACTGTCCCACCCTACAAATACCTCAAATTTAACAGCCCAGAAAGAACACATAGAACCAGTCTTCATAATCCTGTCGGAACGGTTCATTGAAACCTAGGAAAAAAGATGCCTTGAAGTAAATAAGATTTATTTACTATCTACTTTGGCAGAAGCAGTAAAAAAGGGAGTTGAATGAGGTTAAACGCTCAGAGAGATGGGCATGCTCCAAAGAATATGACTATTATGGTTTACTAAAGCAGTAAAGAATGCACTAGTAATGAGGATACTGGCCTTATAGAGAAGCTCAGAAGTGGCTATGTGCTAAAGGCCAGGGATCATGGTGGGGATATAGTTATGAAACAGGGCTTCCTAGTGCCAAGAAGAAATAGAGGAGCCTAGGAGGCAGCACTTAATTAGCATAGGCAAGGCATACATGACTGCCATAATGGCAACAACGTCAACATGGCTAATGGGAACTCACGGGCGAGAATCTGAGACAGAGACTATGAGATCCTATAATTCCTTACAGCAAGAGAGATGGGCAGTCAATGAAGATGTGTTCCACCTTTACCATCAAAACTGATTAAGAGCAAGTGAACCGAAGGCTGATGTCAGCTACTGCTGTGGAAGATCACAACCCACCACCTAGTTCCCAGACTTGTATCTAAATCTCAGACCCACGTCCAATCATTTTAGGGAGGAAATCATGATTTCCCCATGCTTTCTCAAAGGGACCTGTGGACATTTATCTGAGTTACTGCATGTTGAAGGAATGGAAATACTCAGATCTCAGATCAATGCCAGATATTGCACAGTTGTCACACCCAAAACACAGTCAGGACTCAACCTCTTTGCAAATTCACTTATCAGGTCATCTAAGTTCATACTTTTAGCAGCTTCATTGCCAACCCATTTGTGTGTGTGTTTCTTTCTTTCTTCTCTTTTCTTTTNAAAACACAGTCAGGACTCAACCTCTTTGCAAATTCACTTATCAGGTCATCTAAGTTCATACTTTTAGCAGCTTCATTGCCAACCCATTTGTGTGTGTGTGTGTTTCTTTCTTTCTTTTCTTTTCTTTTNCCCATAAGTCCTCAGTTTGTTCTCAGCATTCAAAAGTCTCTCATGGTTTGCCTCTCTCCCTTTCCCCCACCATTTCACCCCTTCTTCTCCCCCATGGCCCTCCATTAAGTTCCTCCTAATCCTCCTATATGTGCAAACATATTACCAACCCATTTAATCAAAGTTTGTCAGTCACTCTTGGCAAATTCAGTATTACAGATAATTTTTGATCATCTTAAGTTTTGAGAAGGATTTTCTGCAGATACAACTGTTACTGGAATTGTGACATGTATTTTAGAGGATTTGACAGTATTGGACTAAATAGGAAAAATTATTTCATAATGTAAATTATAATACCCCTAGAAAGGATAACTTGCAGAACAGTTTTCTAAAAAGACTTAACTCTTTGTCCAAGTCCATTCTGTGTAAGTCTGAATTTGTTTTGTTTTGTTTTTTAGTAATCTCTATACCCAACATGAGTCTCAAACTTATGACCTGAAGATCAAGAGTCACATGCTTTTCTGACTGAGCCAGCCAGGCACTCCTGTTGTTGTTGGGGTTTTTTAAGTTTATTTATTTATTTTGAGAGAGATGGAGATAGAGTGAATGGGGAAGGGGCAGAGAGACAGAGAGCAAGAGAGTGAGAGAGGGAGATAAAGAATCCCAAGCAGGCTCTACACTGCCAGCACAGAGCCTGACTTGGAGCTCAAGTTCACAAAACTGTAAGATCATGACCTGAGCTGAAGTCAGATGCTTGCTTAACTGACTGAGCCACCCAGGTGCCCCAGATTTGGTTTTAAATGTAAAGTTATGCAGTGGTCTTTTGATGACTTTCCTGATGCATCTCTGCTGTGGAAGCCAGCTGCAGCCACAGTGCAGGTTAGATGTCACATGGAGCAGCTCTCAGCCCATGACTGATGAGTAGATAAATGTCTCAACCTCCTCCTGTCTCAGGGGCAACACTCTGAAGTATGTCCTATGCTGTCTGCAGAAATAAACTCCAGTTGTCTTCCCTTGGTAACCCTGGATCGGCTTCCTGCCCTTCCAGTCACTCCCACTCCCTCACCAGTGTTTTCTGGAAACAATCTGCCAAATCAACCACCTGNCCAGTTGTCTTCCCTTGGTAACCCTGGATCGGCTTCCTGCCCTTCCAGTCTCACTCCCACTCCCTCACCAGTGTTTTCTGGAAACAATCTGCCAGATCAACCACCTATATTTATTCTGTTGCAGGGTCTGCTTTTGAGCAAATTCAACAACTTAAAGTCAGTCAACAACTTATATCTGGCTCAGGTAATGAAAAGGATCCCTTGATTTTCAAGTTCTCAAGAAAAAAAAAAAAGCTCAGCAAAAGCCTGGGGTGGGGAAGGAGGGAGGGATCTCCTCCTCTTCCCTGAAAAATTGCTTTTCACAGCCTGTCACAGGCTTGTCACAGGGTGAGCACAGAGCTGAACTGAAGATGTTAGTAGAAAATGAAATATTACTTTTCTGTATTGTGCATTGGAGAAGAAAGTAGGGTGGAGCCACCATGCACCAACCAGATTGTCCATGATTCACCCAGAGTGGCAGCTGGGTCAGGGACCATTGACATCCTTGGACTTCCAGACCATAGGTCAGGCAATATTTTCTGCAAAGGGACTGATAATAATTCTTCCAGCTTTGAGGGCCACACAATCTCTTTAACAACTACTCAACTCCTTCACTGTAACCTGAAAGTGGCCACAGATACAAGCATGGCTAGGTTCCAACAAAGCTTTATTTATGGATGTTGAAACTTGAACTTCATGTAACTTCCACATGTCATGAAATATTGTTCTTCTTTTGCTCTTTTTCAGCAATTTAAAAAGGCAAAACTGCCCTGTGGATTTTTTGTACAAAAGCAAGTGATGGGCCAAATTTGGCCCCTGCTATGGACCATTGATACATACTCTCAATAATACTGTTGATTATAGCTCCCCTCCAACCATAACACACACACACACACACACACACACACACACCTGTGTGTGAAGTGTGTAAGCACCTGTGAAGCTTGAGAGCTTCCCAGAAACTCTCACTGTGATTTTTCATGAAGCTATCCAGAGTAGGGAAAGAATTTCTCACCATTTCTTCCTACTTATCTGCCTAGCCTCTCCTGTTTCCACCTCCGAACCTCCATCACCCTCTTTCAGGAAGAAAGAACTCCATAATATGAGTGCTAAGAGCCAGGAATTCTTGGACCATGTTTACTCCTGGGCAAGGTTACCACACCAAGGTTACATCTTCGGGGACCTATCTACCTAGATGGACAGGGGTGGCCCCTGGTGGGAAGCCTGACAATCCAGTGGTTAACTAATGATAGCCCATTTCCAGCTGGTGCTTGTGCTCATTAGAGGAGCACATTATCCGTTAGAGGAGAGAAGACCAGCAGAGCCAAACTCAAAATAGTCTTGTGTCCTTGGATGTAAGACATTGGTCACTACTTCTCCCAGACTCCTAAGATAATCAGCAACTTTTGGCTGAGTATATAAATTTGTTAAATCAATAAAGTGCATAAAAATGCAACCGATGGGGCGCCTGGGTGGCTTAGTCGGTTAAGAGTCCGACTTTCGCTTAGGTCATGATCTTGCGGTTCGTAGGTTCGAGCCCCGCGTCGGGCTCTGTGCTGACTGCCAGCTCAGAACCTGGAGCCTGTTTCAGTCTGTGACTCCCTCTCTCTCTGGCCCTCCCCTGCTCACGCTGTCTCTCTTTCTCTCTCCTAAAAATGAAAAAAAAAATATTTTAAAAAAATGCAACCGATTTCTGTACGTTGATTTTGTACCCTGCAACTTTGCTGAATTCATGGATCAGTTCTACTAGGCTTCTGGTGGAGTCTGTCGGGTTTTCTATGTAGAATATCATGGCATCTGCGAAAAGTGAAAGTTTAACTTCTTTACCACCTCAAGTGCCTGATAAATTGTGGCTTCATATTTACTTGCATAATTTTATTTTATTTTTTTTGAGAATGTTTTACTGCTAACTTGGAGAGGGATAAAGGGAAATATGCAGTAACATTACTTTGATAGTAATGAATCTTGACAAGCAGAAATACATTCTCCTTTTGCCTGACTGCTTAGGCTATCAGGAATGACAGCATTCTTTAAAGCTATAGTTCTCAAATTTTTGGTTTCAGGACTCCTTTGTACTCTTAGAAATTATTAAAGACCAATTGAGCTTGTGTTTATATGGGTTATGTATATAAATATTTACTGTATTAGAAGTTAAGAATGGGAAAAAATTTAAAATTCAGTATTAATTCATTAAAATAATAAATCCAGTACCTATTGAAAAAATAAAGTGCAAACATTTAAGACAAACTGAATAGTTGTGGATATAAACCTTTGTACATGTAAGTCTCCCTACCTGGAAATATTTCCAACTCACCCCTCATTCTCCTACTTCTCATCTGGCTAAAGAACCCTTATCTTTCCCATCTCAACTTACAGGTCACTTCTGGAAAGTCTTCCTTCCCTGACACTAGACTAGATTAGGTCTTCTACCATGCAATCTCCAAACACCCTGTGTCTCCATCACTCATATAAAAGTAGAGAGCAATTACCAGTTTAGTGATCAGTTGGTGAGGGTCAGGAGAGTCTCTCTCTCTTTCCCTCCCTAACCCACACACCTTGCCCCCGGAATTCTTTTGACAGCAGCAGTAGTAAAGAAGAACTTCATTCTGATTGTAATTCTGTACAGATTGCTGTGTTGCTCAAAATCCAAACGAGTTTAATGTGTTCTTCGGAGAGCTTTTAACTATGTACTAGTTCCTTCCAAACAGCAAAATTTTATAAGAACCATCTTAGAGTTAATCACGTCACACTTGTAAAGCAAAATCATGCAGGTGCAGCTGGTACAAGCCTAACTAAGCCCCTTTTACTTCTACACAAGGTAGAAATTCACACACTTGGATTGGCTTTTCAGTATGCATTTTTCTCAAATACACAGATCATTTCAATGAAGAGTTGGGTAATCTTGACTGCTACCCTTTAACAGCTATGTGATAATATGACTTTCAAAGGACTGAAATATCATAACAATGAATAAATATGCTTAAGAGAACCTGCTGCAATCCATAGCTTTTAGGGAAAGAAATAACTATATTCCTAAAATGCTAAGTAAGGTAATTTAATACATATATATTTCTTATTTTTGGGACATATCTTAAGATAAATTCAACCAAGGGGCACCTGGGTGGCTTAGTCAGTTGAGCGTCCGACTTTCGCTTAGGTCATGATCTCGCAGTTCGTGGATTCGAGCCCCGCGTCGGGCTCTGTGCTGACTGCCAGCTCAGAGCCTGGAGCCTATTTCAGAGTCTGTATCTCCCTCTCTCTCTGACCCTCCCCTGCTCACACGGTCTCTCTCTCTCTCCTAGAAATAAATAAAAAATAATAATAAATAAATAAATAAAAAGATAAACTCTACCAAGTAAACACAAAATCATGATGCTATAAGTAATGAATAATTGTAGTAAAATTAGCTAAGTTCAGATTCTAAAACTTGCTTCATTGATTATTAATGTGAATGTTCAGAACCCTCACCAGGTCTCAAAAAGGCAGTTTCCCAGTCTCAACGATAGTTGTGCCCTGCTGACCAGCACAGGCTTGCAGTTCCCCCTTTTCCTTGGTGCCAAATGTCCCCTGTGAAGTGTGAAGTTGAGTTCTGTGTTTCACAAGTCTATTATTTAGCTTCCAACACTGCAAAATTTTTTGTGAAGATTCAGTTTCCATGAGTTCCACTGTCTGCACTGAGCAATTACAGAAAGACTAAATCAGTAGAAGAATAAACACTAAGAGCTGGATCAGTTCTGCTTTGGACATTCCCGTGTGGAGTGGGGTCACGATCAGTTCTCCCCATGACACTCTATACTCACTCACGTCTACTTGGCACCATTTTCAAACCTCGATTTTCATTATCTCATGAAAGAAGGAATCATGGAAGATGGTTTTCACTTTAGCACGTGTCTGCATCTACACCTTACTTTTGACATATTCATCAAGCATTGGTTTTCTGGGGCTGCCTTAACAAAATATGAATTTTGGGCAGATGCAAGTTAGTCCATAACAATTATGTTCAGGGTGAATTTCAGACATGTAACCTATCAGGCAGCCAAGATGTGATCACTTCCACTTCACATCTTTGAAGACCATTGGAAAAGGATTGTCATGCTTTTTGATGGAAGTCCTGTGCTTTCTCAAATATATTTTAAATCAACTAATATTCAGGATTTTTTTTTGGAGTTTCTCTCATTCTTTGTCTCCTTTTTTATTGACCAGCATCATCATTTGCCTTAAAACTGGGTCCTTCTTGGTTACCATTCCCATGTTCTCCAGTTTCTGTGAATGTCCCTCCACTAACTTGATGGATGCACCAGGCAGATCGGATGTCTTAGCAAAGAAGTCCTCACACAGATGGCTATAGTTGTTCTCAATTTGTCTGAAATTCCTTTTCAAATTGGGCTTCTATTTTATCCTGCTACCTATGAACCTTTTTGGACACTGACATGGACTGAATAAGCCAGGCGGGCTGGTCAGCTTTGAGTCAGCTCCCGTCAGAGAACTTGGAGTTGTTGACTTCCCTGCTGTGCAGGTTAAAAGTACTTCTGTCTTCCGACTTGCTAAGCAGTCAGTATCTTGACCATCATGGCTTCTACCATTTCCTCTCTTTGGGTTCCAAAGTCCCTTGTTATCAAGTCTGTTGTACAAGAGGGAATGACCAACTTTTAGGGTGGCTACCGAAGAGATGCAGAACAAAACAAGAAGACTAGAACCCAGTTCTCCCACAGACCTACCCATTCCCTCTTGTGCTCTGGGGCCTTCCATGAGCATTTCTCCTAGAGTCAAATCATTTGCCACTCACTCAGCAGACATGTATCAAGTACCTGGTGACTGCTGGTATGGTGCTGACACTGGATGTATCAGCTCACGAGGAAGCAGACTGCTGTCACTGCTTCAGCTCAAACCGGCTGTCATCCAGACCAGGGGGACCTCTCAGGAGCACCGAAGTTGTGGGATCTTAGCCAAGGAAAGAAAACTCCCTACGTTCATGTTTTCTCCTCTGTAAAACAGGATAAGATTAGTAGTAGTAATAACAGTAGTAGCCACGAATGCTTACACAGTGCTCAGTTACCTGCCTGGCACCATTCTGGACTCTTTATGCACATGAACTCATTTCATTCTGAGTACTTGGTTTGTTTTTAGAAATTTATTTACTTATATTTTTAAAGTTTATTTATTTATTTGAGAGACAGAGAGAGAGAGAGCAAGAGAGAAAGAGTACACACAAGCCTGGGAGGGTCAGAGAAAAACAGGGAGAGAGAGAATCCCAAGTCTGCTCCATACTGTCAGCTCAGAGCCCTGCATCGAATCCAATGCAGGGCTTGAACTCATGAACTGTGAGATCATGACCTGAGCTGAAACAAAGTGGTGGACGCTTAACCTAGCCACCTATGTAGGCTGTCCTACATACTTATTTTTTAAGTAATCTCTATACCCAATGTAGGGCCCAAACTCACAACCCCCAAGATCAAGAGTCAGATGCTCTACTGACTGAGCCAGCCAGACTCCCCTTGTTCTGGGCACTTGTAATCACTATTTACAATGAAAGACTCAGAGATATACACAATCTGCCCAAAGCCTAGCAGCTAGCAAGTCATAAAGGCAGGATCTGGGCCCAATTGTGAGGTCCCAGAATACATGTGTTTAGCCACCATATTGGACTGACACGGGACTTGGTTCCCAATGCTATTGTGATTCATAGTAAGAAATAGATATTTGGTCTTTCTCCCATTCCTGGCAAAAAGCCTCTAAAACTTTTGGAATTTCCTAAATCCTACAAGGGATTAAGGTATCTTTTGTTATGTTAATGGGTGACGTTGGACCACAACTAGGGGTTGATCAAGGGAGCCAAATAGGAGCATAGAGAGTTGGAAATTTCAGTCCCATCCCTGGACCCCAAGGAAGGGGAAAAGGGCTAGAGATAGAATCAATCACCCATGGCCAATGATCAATCATGCCCGTTCAATGAAGCCTCCATAAAAACCCAAAAGTATGGAGTTCAGAGAGCTTCCAGGTTTACATGAAGATGTGGGGAAAGCGGCACTTAGAAAGGGCATGAAGTCCTCACCCTTCCCCCATACCTCGACCTACGTGTCTCTTTCATCTGGCTGTTCCTGAGTTATATCCTTTGTATGAAACCAGTGATCTAGTGAGTAAATGGATTTCCTGAGTTCTATGAGCCATTCTAGCAAATTACTTTAACCCAAGGAGAAAATCAGGGGAGCCTCTGATCAACAGCTATTGAATCAGAAACACAGGTGACAATCTGGATTCATGATTGGTGTGAAGAGGGCTTGGGGCACAGTCTTGTAGGACTGAACCCTCAACCTGTAGAATCTGAAGGTATCTCCAGGTAAATAGTGTCAGAAATCAGTTAAGTTGAAGGTCACCCAACTGGTGTCAGAAAGCTGGTTGGTGTGGGGAAAAAAAACCCCACGTTTGGTGACGAGGAGTGTTCTGTGAAGTGTTCTGTGTACACAGGAGAAACACAGGAGGAGATGTGTAGGTTTTTTCCTTACATTCCTCAAACCTGATAATCTTGCTAAATTTTAAATGCAGATTCAGTATTGATTCCTTTGTGAGAAGTAAGGGAGATGACTCATTTTCAGAAATACCAAATAAAAGTTGTACTCTCTAGTTAACAGTCTGTTTACAACCTATTGGAAATATGTACAAACCCCTCCCCACACACAATGGAGTCCCAAATTTTTAGACACTTTCCTTCCCTCTTCTTCCCTTCTCCATTTTGAGGGCTTATTTTCATGGACTTTGCAACGAGCATGAGCCAAAGAACAAAGGGAGGAGGGACTGAAAGTCTCTGCATCACCTCCGGGAATGTACATTTGTTCCAATCAGACTACATTTTGCCTCACATGGGCAAAGGCGGCTTCCTGGTAAGGCTGTAACCTCTGTAGGACTCAGCCAATGAGGAACCAGGGAAGGGACATACATGCTATGAGATAAATTGTCTGCTGTAACTACCCTGACTGTGTCTGTCCATCAGATATCCGCTCTTGCCAAGAACATTGATTAAGACCTCATTTCACTGTGCTCTGAGTCTCCATATCCCTCCTTTGATTGGGTCAGTGGGCCTATTTCTCACATCCTTTACATAGCAAGTGCTCACTGGGTCATGGTTGGTCAGGATGAAGCACTGTGACAGACAAAGACAAATGAGTAAGACTCTGTCTGCAAGAAAGACATAAAAACAAATGCGTTTGAGACTGAAACAAAGTGAGGCATCAAGGAGGTGAGCAAAGGTACAGTGGCTCTGAGTAACAGTGGGGAGTTGAGAGAGAGCACCTGGAGAACATGAAAGGTCCCTGGAGACACAAGACTAGAAAAGCAATTTGGGGTCAAATGAAAAGATCTTGAATATTAGTTTTAAAAACATGGGTTTTTGCAGAGCGGCCTGGGTGGCTCTGTCGGTTAAGCATTTGACTTCTGCTCCGGTCATGATCTCATGGCAGGTGAGTTCAAGCCCCATGTTGAGCTCTGTGCTGACAACTCAGAGCCTGAAGCCTACTCCAGATTCTGTCTCTTTCTTTGCCCCTTCCCCCCAATACAAATGAACATTAAAAAAATTTTTTTAATAAAAAAAAAAGAAAACGGGTTTTGGAGGGCACCTGGCTGGCTCAGTCAGTGAAACATATGACTCTTGATCTTAGATTATGAGTTTGAGCCCACATTGTAATGTAGAGATTACTTAAAAATAAAATATTTTTTAAAACATGCATTTTAGGGGTGCTTGGGTAGCTCAGTTGGTTAAGTGTCCGGCTCTTGAACTCACAGTTTGTGAGTTTGAGCCCTGTATCAGGCTCTGTGCTGATGGTGCAAAGCCTGCTTAGGATTTTCTCTCTGCCCCCCTCTGCTCACACCCATGCTCTCTCTTTCAAGATAAATAAATAAACTTTTAAAAAATGAGTTTTAGGGGTGCCTGGGTGGCTCAGTTGGTTAGGTGTCCAACTTTGGCTCAGCTCATGATCTCACAGATTACGAGTTTGAGCCCCACATCAGGCTCCATACTGACAGCTCAGAGCCTGGAGTCTGCTTCAGATTTGGTCTGTCTCTCTCTATAACACCCCTGCTCATGCTCTTTCTCCCTCTATCTCTCAAAATATAAATAAATGTTAAATTTAAAAAAAAAATAAAAAATAGGGGGCGCCTGGGTGGCTCCATTGGTTGAGCTTCCAACTGGCTCAGATTGTGATACCGCAGTCTGTGAGTTCAAGCCCCATGTCAGGCTCTGTGCTGACAGCTCAGAGCCTGGAGCCTGCTTCAAATTCTATGTCTTCTCTTCTCTCTCTGTCTCTCCCTCACTCATGCTCTGTCTCTCTCTCTCAAAAATAAACATTAAAAATAAATAAAAATAAAAAATAAAAATAGGTTTTATTTTGCACTGATGATTTTGAAGTAGGACTGATGCAGTTGGGACCCTAGCTCAGGATGATTGTTCAAACAGTGATAGAGAAGTTAGGCTGGAGAGAAAATGCATTAGAAGCCAGGAGACCAATCAAGAGGCAACTCTATGTCTGAAATCAGCATGTTAGTGTGTAGAAAGCCTAGAACCTGCCATTTAATGATTCTGCTCTTGATGTCTGCATTCCTGATGTCAAACAAAACACCAGGTTGTTAGTATTGTTCAAAATTTTTCAAGTGAGCAGGTGTTATTAATTTTAGATTCAAGAAGCAGTAAAGTTATTATTATTTTTTAAATAAGGCATTTTCTTTTTCCATAGAAACCCATTTACTTGCTAGATCACAGGCAGCATCTAAATAAGTCATAGGCCACTGTGCTGTGAATGACTGTGCAAACTGACTGGTAACCCAGGCAACCGAAAGGCAGTGAACACTGTGTTCTCCAAGCCTGGCTCAAGAGACGCCTTGGCTGGGGCTTCCATGGGATTAGCCTCAGGAGCTGCTGGTCCCGAGACAAACTGTGGATTGCAAATCAAAAACTGTGGATTGCAAATCAGTTGGGGCCTTTCCTTACTAGGTACTCCAAGTTCTTGTGCCTCTTGTCACCCTCCTCTCTGCTCCCCTAACCCCGCTAGTCATTTATCATATATACTTATGGAAGTACAGCATAAATACAGAAAAGTATGACCCATGATGCTTTTTGTTTCTTACAACACTTTTACTCTCTCGTACCATCCTGGATTTCCTCCAACAAAACTTACACTGAAAGAAAATTAAAGAGCATCTGGCTGGCTCAGTCAGCATAGCATGTGAGGCTTTATCTTGGGGCCATGAGTTCAAGCTTCACTTTGGGCATAGAGCCGACTTAAAATAAATAAATAAAATTGTGTTAAAAGAAAATTAAGGAGTCACCCACCCTGTGTTTTCTTCTCTGAAGATTGCATGTCCATTTAAAAAAAATTTTTAACATTTATTATTAAAATTTCATCCGCATGTCCATTTTTTAAAAAATTTTAACATCTATTTATTATTAAGAAACTGAGAGAGGCAGAGCATGAGCATGGAGGGGCAGAGAGAGAGGGAGACACAGAATCCGAAGCAGGCTCCAGGCTCTGAGCTGTCAGCACAGAGGCCGATGCGGGGCTGAAACCCACAAGTGGTGAGATCAAGACCTGAGCCGGAGTCGGAGGCTTAACCGACTGAGCCACCCAGGCGCCCCTCTGCATGTCCATTCTTTCATGAAACCCACTTGTGGAATGTTCACTTCATCCAGGCGTGAGTGGGCTGGGGATGCAAAGATGGGTGAGTCTTCAAAGAAGCCACAGTCCCAGATAATGACAAAGACAGTGGAGATAGATCGTGTTAGGGGAATTCATAGGGGTCTGGGGAGAAAAAGACGAAGCACAGCCAAGGCTCTGGTGGGAGAGAGTGCTAGAGGATTTGCTGGGGAGATGACACTTGAGGAGGATCTTAAATAAGTCTGCCCAATGGATGACAGAGCAGGAAGGGAAATCAGTGCAGAGAGACAGTATGTTCAAGATCCCTAGGGCTGGGAGAGTAGGGCACATCTAGGTCATGACAATCTACATGGTTTGATGGTGCCCAGCTGGGTACAACTTCTCCAAGAAGTTGACACCCCTCTTATAAACCATCCCAGTGGCCACACTAATGAACATCCCAGCACATCCCAGATCTTCTTGAATTCATTCCCTTCCATTCTTTCTCCCACAGTTTGTTTACTTAACCTATTCTGAGCTCGATCTGGTTCCCAACCTCGCCCACTCTCTGTGTAGATGGCACTCCCAGGGAGCCCTAGAGTGTCCTGGCATAAAAAGGACTGTTCCATCAGGTGCCTGAGTGTCGCTGAACAAAGAAGCTGGAAGGCATGACAAGTAGCTTCAGGGAGCAAAGCTAACTGCTATCCATTTCCTAGGAAGTCTCAGAAGGTCCAATACACTAGGTCCAAGACAGTCATAGAGCAAAAGGGGTATTTATTTATTTAAATATTAAGAATTTATTAAAATATTTGTATTTAAAGAAAAGGGTCAAGAGACATGTGAGTGGCTCAGTCAGTTAGGCATCCCACTTCCTCTCAGGTCATGATCTCAGTTCATGGGTTCAAGCCCCATGCTGGGCTGTGTGCTGACAGCTCAGAGCCTGGAGCCTGCTTTGGATTCTGTCTCCCTCTCTCTCTGCTCCTCTCCTGCTTGCTCTCTGCCTCTTTCTCTCTCAAAAATAAACATTTAAATAAAGAGGTTAACCACAGAGAACAATAACTTATTCACTGGATATCTATTAAGCATCATTTATGTACTAAGCACCAGGCCAAGGGCTGAAGATACAGCCATTAGTAGAGTTAGTGCATCCCTGTCAAGGTCGCTGTTGGTACCCACAACATGGTGGGCCAGTTAAGACTGGTGGCTTTCCTGCTTAGGCCATTGGGTGTCTGCTCTGATTGACCAGGCTGTGTCACAATGGTTAAATATTTTTTAATGCCATCCCAAATCCCCAGCCTTGTTTTTAACACATGTATATTTACAAAGTGAAATAAGGAACAACAACTACAAAAAAAAAAACAACCTCTGAACCCGACCTAGATTTGGAAGGTTGGTCCGGAAGAGCTTTACCAAGGGAGAGACCCTTGAGCTGAGATCCAGATGACGGGCTGGGGATAATTGGTGGACACAGAAAGTGGAACAGAGAGTAGCACATCTGAACCCATAGGGAGTCAGACAATTTTGTGGATAGTGTGTTTGACTCCTCTCAGCTGAAGTAGTGGAGAATTGAGAATAGTGTAGGCTTCTAGGTTGGTTTCAGCATGTGTCCCCCACTAAATTCCCATGTTGAAATTCTAATGCCTGAAGTATAAGCATTGGTGGGTGGGGCCTCTGGGAGGTGCTTGAGACAGGAAGGTGGAGCCCTCCTGAATGTAATTGGTGCCATATGAAGGAGCTCCAGAAAGCTCCTTAGTGCCCCCACCGTGTGAAGATGCAGCAGGAAGGCGTGAGCTTGTGTATGTGGAAAGAGGGTCCTCGCTAGAATACGACCATGCTGGTGCCTTGGACTTGCCAAGGACTTCCCAGCCTCCAGAACAATGACAAAGAAGCTTCTATTGGTTGTAAGCTACCCAAGCCTGTGGTTTTTGTTATAGCTGCCCAAACAAACTATGACAGCATCTCTTCTGTGGGGCAGGAGGAACTGGTAGGATTCACATAACAAGAGGTGATGGCTCAAACCACTAACTGCCAAAGTGCAGTGACTGACCTCAGTACTGCTGTGCACCGCGGAGGCTGGAAAGAATGTGCACAGCAAGGGACCTCACAACCAGCAGAACGAGCCTAGACAAGCAGTTCCTCCAGCTCTGTGCACACAGGTAAAAGCTGCCATTTCCCATGGGGGATGCCCCCCTTCACCAATGAAAAACCATATAAGCTATGAAAATGTGGAGACATGGCTGAGCCAAGTCATCTCTTCCCTTCACCCTTGGCTGGGGAGACCTTTAATTAGAATTAAAAGTTAATCACTCAGGACTTAGAACAGAATCCACTCCAGCCAGTTTAAGCAGAAAGTAAGGATAGAATCTACAGGAGAACCAGCGAATGGAGCTTCCAGACTGTGCAACTCAGAGCCAAACCCCAGTGAACCACGTCCGACCGCCCAGCAAAGATCCTGAGCCCATCCTGGTCTCAGTCACCTCGGACTGAAACAGCCATGGCACCCCTAGGACCCCACCCACCACCGTCCTTCCCTCTGCCCCGTCTGACTCTGTGGACACAACTCCCCTGAAAAGAAGCCTCAAGCATGTGCACCCAACTGGTGAGCTTTACATCAAGTATCTGCATCCTGGCTTCAAGGGCAAAAGAGGAAAGCAGACTGCTAGCTTCCTTCTTGAGGAAGTAAGACTTAAATGGTAAGAAAGCTCCCTGGCATATGAAATGTGCTCCAAAGGAGTCAGACCTTACCCTTTATGCTGGAGGTCTGTAGTCAAGCCTGGAGGCATTGTTTTCCAAGAAGGGACAGAGTTAGAGCCTCCACTGTCTTGCTTCTTATCTATGAAACAGAGCCACCTAAGACAAAATAAAGCCCCCTTTGTCTGGCAATACTTTACTTCCACTCAGGCCCAGCCACATGACTTGCAGGCCCCAGTGAAAAGCGCAAATGCTAGGCTTCTTGCTCAGCGATTTAAAATTTAAAAGACAGAGACAGAAGAGCATTAGATCAAGCTGGGCCCTTCTGAATACGAGTCCCTGTGCACCTGCACAGGTCACACGGCTTTGAGGCTGGTTCTGCTTCCTTCTTCCTCTGTGGCCAGTAGGACTGTGTTGTTTGAACCTTTGTCTAATCTAGTGTTGCTAGACATAATGGGAAGAGAGGGGAACTCAAATGATATTCTTGATAACACAATATCTAGTAAGGTCTGGATCCTTCTGGAAACCTATTAGAGTTCATTTGGGGGCATCACTCTGGAGTCTACACAAGGAAGAAGAAACCATGAACTCCAAGGCCTCAATGAGAAGAAAAGCTACTTTGACCAGCTTGTTCATCCTGCTTGATCTTATAACAATGCTCTCCTGCCTGTCATAGGATATGATTTGTCACAGTGGGCGACCTGGGGCAGGGTTTTGAAACATTGCAGAGAAGGTTTCCTTTCTTCCTTCTTTCCTTCCCTCCTTTCTCTCTCCCCACCCCCCCCCGCCCTCTCTTCTTATATAAACCTTGGTTGGGGTGCCTGGGTGGCTTAGTCGGTTGGGCGTCCAACTTTCACTTAGGTCATGATCTGGCGGTTCGTGGGTTCGGGCCCCGCGTCAGGCTCTGTGCTGACTGCCAGCTCAGAGTCTGGAGCCTGTTTCAGTCTGTGACTCCCTCTCTCCCTGAGCCTCCCCTGCTCACGCTGTCTCTCTCTCTCTCTCTCTCCTAGAAATAAATAAAACATTAAAAAAATAATAAAATAAACCTTGGCCAAATGTATCCTTTGAAGCTAAAGGGAGATATCGATGGTCTGATATTGCATGCCAAAGGCTACATAAAGGTGACTAACATTTATATAAAAAGAAAACAACACCCCCAAATTCAATCATCCATACCAGGTTTCTACAAAAATCCGTGGGACCTCAGCTACAAGAAAAGAAATCTGGAAACTGCTAATAGCCATGTTCATATGCATGGAAGACTCTTATTTCCATGTAACTGTAAGTCTAACTTCTGCCTACAGTACTCAGGGATTTGCATAGGGACATGACAGTGTCAGCCCTTGGAAGTGAGATAGGAAGTATGTTATCCTGACGGGTGTCCTCAAACATGCAGAGGCAAGGAGGAGAGATGCCAGTATGGACAGGAGAGAAGTCCAGTTTGGGGAAAAGAGAGACTGTCTTGTGTCAAAGTGTGAGGGAGACACAAAAGCAAAGATGATATATGGATAAGCAAGGTTGAAAATCTACCAAGAGGAGAAAGGAATCAGTTCAGATGGTTCTGAAACAGAATCTAGGGATCCTTAATATTGTGGGCTCTTATTTAGTGCAGAGGATGGTCAAGCACCCCAAATCTGGGTGTAGAAACTCCCTTCCACTTACTAGCTTTGTGACCTTGAGGAGCTGTCAAGCCTGAGTTTTTTTTGGTCTGCAAAATGAGATAGTAATGATAACTGTGAATGATTAAATCATTTACCAGGCATTTATTTATTTACTTTTTTACAAATAGTTTGTCAAGTTGGTTTCCATATAACACCCAGTGTTCATTCCCACAAGTGCCCTCCTCCGTGCCCATCTCCCCCACTTCCCCCCACATCCATCAGTCCTCAGTTTGTTCTCAGCATTCAAGTCTCTCATGGTTTGCCTCCCTCCCTCTCCCCCACTATTTCCCCCCTTCTTCTCCCCCACGGTCCTCCATTAAGTTCCTCCTAATCCTCCTATACATGCAAACATATGATTTTTGTCCTTTTCTGCCTGACTTATTTCGCTCAGCATAACACCCTCAAGTTCCATCCATGTTGCTACACATGGCCAGATTTCATTGTTTCTCATTGCCATGTAGTATTCCATGGTATAGATAAACCACATCTTCTTGATCCATTCATCTGTTGATGGACACTTAGGCTCTTTCCATGTTTTAGCTATTGTGGAGAGTGCTGCTATGAACATTGGGGTACATGTGCCCCTATGCA
>NW_027551568.1:11405758-11435782 GCF_008692635.1 Crocuta crocuta | reverse complement strand
CGGGGCGCCTGGGTGGCTTAGTCGGTTAAGCGTCCGACTTTCGCTTAGGTCATGATCTCGCGGTTCGTGGGTTCGAGCCCCGCGTCGGGCTCTGTGCTGACTGCCAGCTCAGAGTCTGGAGCCTGTTTCAGTCTGTGACTCCCTCTCTCCCTGAGCCTCCCCTGCTCACGCTGTCTCTCTCTCTCTCTCTCTCCTAGAAATAAATAAAACATTAAAAAAATAATAAAATAAACCTTGGCCAAATGTATCCTTTGAAGCTAAAGGGAGATATCGATGGTCTGATATTGCATGCCAAAGGCTACATAAAGGTGACTAACATTTATATAAAAAGAAAACAACACCCCCAAATTCAATCATCCATACCAGGTTTCTACAAAAATCCGTGGGACCTCAGCTACAAGAAAAGAAATCTGGAAACTGCTAATAGCCATGTTCATATGCATGGAAGACTCTTATTTCCATGTAACTGTAAGTCTAACTTCTGCCTACAGTACTCAGGGATTTGCATAGGGACATGACAGTGTCAGCCCTTGGAAGTGAGATAGGAAGTATGTTATCCTGACGGGTGTCCTCAAACATGCAGAGGCAAGGAGGAGAGATGCCAGTATGGACAGGAGAGAAGTCCAGTTTGGGGAAAAGAGAGACTGTCTTGTGTCAAAGTGTGAGGGAGACACAAAAGCAAAGATGATATATGGATAAGCAAGGTTGAAAATCTACCAAGAGGAGAAAGGAATCAGTTCAGATGGTTCTGAAACAGAATCTAGGGATCCTTAATATTGTGGGCTCTTATTTAGTGCAGAGGATGGTCAAGCACCCCAAATCTGGGTGTAGAAACTCCCTTCCACTTACTAGCTTTGTGACCTTGAGGAGCTGTCAAGCCTGAGGTTTTTTTGGTCTGCAAAATGAGATAGTAATGATAACTGTGAATGATTAAATCATTTACCAGGCATTTATTTATTTACTTTTTTACAAATAGTTTGTCAAGTTGGTTTCCATATAACACCCAGTGTTCATTCCCACAAGTGCCCTCCTCCGTGCCCATCTCCCCCACTTCCCCCCACATCCATCAGTCCTCAGTTTGTTCTCAGCATTCAAGTCTCTCATGGTTTGCCTCCCTCCCTCTCCCCCACTATTTCCCCCCTTCTTCTCCCCCACGGTCCTCCATTAAGTTCCTCCTAATCCTCCTATACATGCAAACATATGATTTTTGTCCTTTTCTGCCTGACTTATTTCGCTCAGCATAACACCCTCAAGTTCCATCCATGTTGCTACACATGGCCAGATTTCATTGTTTCTCATTGCCATGTAGTATTCCATGGTATAGATAAACCACATCTTCTTGATCCATTCATCTGTTGATGGACACGTAGGCTCTTTCCATGTTTTAGCTGTTGTGGAGAGTGCTGCTATGAACATTGGGTACATGTGCCCCTATGCATCAGCACTCCTATATCCCTTACCGAGCATTTATAACAATGACTGGGTGATGATAAGAACTCATGAAATACTAGCTATGGTCATGATGATGGTGATGATAATGAAGGTAGCTGATGACAGTGGTCAAGGAAGTTAGCTGGTCTTTCCTGCCAGGTCACCAGGAATGGGCCAATGAACCTGTGGAAGCCACAGGGAGGGTCATGGTGGGACAGAAGGAAACAGGAGAGAAAGAGATGGAAGATACAGGTAGTCAAGAGGCCTTTGTGTCATTCCCAGTGAGAGAGACTGAGGCCAGCCCAGAGCAATGTCTGAGATGCTCTTTAGATATTCATGAGGTTGTTATGTGTGTATATGTTGTACACGGTGATCATCAGGCTGTGCAGTTTTCCTACTATATAGGGACTATTTGGTCAAGTGTCCACAAAAATTGAGGGGAGACACTGCCAGGGGGCGCCTCACCTAGAGATGAGGGGTATCAGGGTGAGAGAAAGAACCCTGTGCTCAGGGTTACACATCTGAGGAACAGCTCTATCACCCTTGGGCAATCTTTTTTCTCCCTCTTACAGAGATGCACAGGCCCTATAGGAAGTGAAAGAGCTCCCACTGCCTGTTTCTGGCTTCTGGGGCATCAGAATCAGAGAGTTCTCGTCTGAACCTCCCACACTTGCTATAGGTAAGAAAAGAAATAAGGAGAACAGAGAAATGTCTGTGACAAGCTTTTGGTTTTATTTTTGTCTTCTGGAAATGCTTTGTGTCGAAACAAAGTACCACACATATATATGATGTGTGTGTGTGGATTTCTCCTTTTCTGATTATAAAAGTAACACATACTCATTAGAGAACATCTGAAAAACACAAAAATGCCAAAAGTCAAATATAGGAATCACTGATCAGATGACTACCCAGAGATAATTGCTCTGCCTTTGAGTTTATTGCTTTCTCTTTCATTCATTTACAATACACATATCATACATACACACATACATAATAGAATTTGTTACATTTGTATTATATTTTAGAAGGTTTTATATCTTATTTCTTGTACTTATTGTTGACATTTTTCTATGTCATTAAACGTTCTTTGAAAACATTTCAGTTACATACAGTGAAAATTACTATTTTTTGATATACGGTTCTAAGTGTTGACAAAAAACATAGATTCAGGTTACCACTACCACAATCAAGATACAGAACAGTTTCTCACTCCCCCAAAATTCCCTCACACTGCCTCTTTGTGGTTACCCCTCTCCCTGGTCCTAACCCTTTGCAACCACTGATCTATTCTCCATTTCTACAGTTTTGCCTTTTCCAGAATGTCACAAAAGTAGAATAATACAGTATGCAGCCTATTAGTCTGGCTTCTTTTATTAGCAAATATGAGTGTTTCTCATGTCACATTCTCTTTCTGACTATATAGAGAGGGTTGTATTGATGTACCACAGTGAGCTCATCTGCTCACCAGCTGAAGGACATTTGGATTGGTAAACATGACTTTTACACTGAATGCTATTCTATCCTTCAGATATACCAAACCATGAGAAAACAGCTCCCTATTATTGGACATTATGAGTTTCTCCTCCCCATTATACATAACCATTAAATCAACACCTTTATTCATAAATCTTTGCATGCCAAATAAGTAGACATATATATAGTGTATATATATCTTAAGCTATCAATAAGCATTCAGTGTGTCCCACTGGAGACACAGGAAAATACAGAAAAAGTATAAAATCTAATTCTACTAGAATTTTGTAAAAATATTTTATTATATAATAGTAGTTTGGGTCTCAATGCTTTATACAAAATGAAACAAGAAACTAATAACTTGCTTTCATTTTAATGCAGCAATTTTAACCTAAATAGGACGAGATTAATTTCTTGTCTCTGAAATCCCAAGCATGTGTATCACTGAAAACCCCACCCAGGACACTGTTTTCCCAGAAGGAAGCTTTTTTAGACAATGGAACCACTTGGTATGCACAGAACAAGAAGGATGAATGTGCAAGGGCAGCTTTCAGGGCTGGGAACTGTTAAGGCAGCACAGCTAAGCTTCCAGTTACATCTGAACAATTGAAGACAGAGCCACTAAGAAAGCAATGATAATGCTGGCGCCACATTCTGCACAGAGCGGTGCGGCTTCTCTTCGAGTGAATGTTACTGCTCTGCAAATTAAAAAGGAAAGAGAGAAACTTTCAGCATTGGTGTGCAACACCTACTTTCAAAAATATACATGCACATGGCAAAAAAATTCAAAATAGTAGAGAAAATTATCAAGTAACAAGTAAAAGTGCCTTAGACTCCCCGTTCTTACTTCACATACCCTTTCATCTCAGCACAAATGGAACTGTAATTTTTTCCCCTAACATCATATTTTGGACATACTTCCATATTGTTCATATAAGTTCATTCATTCTTCTTCATGGATGAATTCCTACTGTATGGAAATATCATAAAGTTAGCCAACTTCCCTACTGATGGACATTACATTGTCAGAGTTTAACTGGTGAGGGAAAACCTATCTTGACATAAAGTCACCAGGAGAGGACTGGGCCAAAAAAATGGACTCTGGTCGGGGCACCTCAGTGGCTCAGCTGGTTGAGCATCCAACTTCAGCTCTGGTCATGATTTCACGGTTTGTGGGTTTGAGGCTGTGTCGGGCTCTGTACAGAATCTGCTTGGGATTCTTTCTCCCTCTCTCTCAGACCCTCCCTTGCTCTCTCTCTCTCTCTTTCTCAAAAATAAATAAATAAACATTTTAAAAATGGACTGGTCATAGCAAATAGAGTCTGATCACTGACTGGATTTTTTAAAACAGAAATTACTTACTTTTTAGACACCAGTTCAAAGACACATTTTTTAAAATCATGAAACAATCGAATGTTGGCTTGGAAATTTATTCCTTGGTTTGGGACTCCATTTGAGTGCTGGTCATCATTGTTCGCTAATGTTTATTGCAGCATTATTTATAATAGCAAGATATGGAAACAACCTTAGTGTCCATTGATGGATGAATGGATAAGGAAGATGTGATATTCACACACACACACACGCACGCACGCACGTGCAGGCACATTCACAGGAATATTACACAGGCACAAAAAAAGATGTGATTTTTAGCCTTTGCAACAACATAGAGGGACCTAGAGGGTGTTATGCTAAGTGAAATAAGTCAGACTGTGAAAGACAAATACCATAGGATTCACTTCTATGTAAATCTAAAAGAAAAAAACACAAATGAATAAACAAACAAAAAGTAGAATCAGACCTGTAAATACAGAGAACAAACTGATGGTTGCTAGAGGGGAGGAAAGTGGAAGAATGAGCAAAATGGAAGGTGAGTGGAGGATACAGACTTCCAGTTATGGAATGAATAAGTCACAAGAAAAAAAAAAAGAAAAGAAAAGAAAAAAAAGCATAGGGTATTTGGTTAATGATACTATAATAGTGTTATAAGCTAACAGATGGTAGCTATACTTGTGATGAGCATAGCATAATGTATAAGCCTGTCCAATCACTATATTGTACACCTGAAACTAATGTGACTTGTGTGTCAACTACACTCAAATAAAAAAACTTTAATAAAAACGAAATAAAGGAACCTCAAGCAGACACAAGTTTGTACTAGGGCTCCCCCTGCTGGACATTTTCTACAATTGCACTTCTGATTCTGATTCAGTAACATTTCAGACTTGATTTACTCAAAATTCTTTTCTTTAAAATAATTAACGAATACAAGGGTATATTTATTTTTATTCTTTTAGGGAAATAAAGTATTACAGAACTAAACACAGTCATAATAAGAGTCTCCACCCTTTTTCAGATCTCACTGCCTTTCCTAGAAGCGACCACTGGTAGCAATTTGGAGTTCATCTCCTTAAACCTTTTTCATCATTGACGTCCATTATCATGCACAAATAGAAACACGCGGTTTTGCTTTGCTTTTCACGACTGGGTTCATGTTCTAGGCATTGATTTGTCACATTTTAACTTAAACTTTACCTGTTGTGCTTGAGGGCAATTTTTATGCAAAGAAAAAACATTATTTGCAGTTACTTTGGTTTTAAAGTTTAGTTCTTGCTATTAAACTTATAAATTCAAAAACTTTATTTCCCCATACATTTTTCTATTTAATTTATGAGTCATATTTTTCTGTTTAAAACCGTAGGCAGGGGCCACCTGGCCGGCTCAGTCAGCAGAGTATACAACTCTGGAAGTCGAGGTCGTGAGTTCAAGCCCCACGTTGGGCCTAAACCTTACTTTAAAAACAAAACAAAAACACCTAGAGACCTCTGATAATAACTTTATTTAAAAAGTAATCTCTGGGCACCTGGGTGGCTCAGTCGGTTAAGCACCTGACTTCACTCAGGTCACGATCTCACAGTCTGTGGGTTCTAGCCCTGCATCGGGCTCTGTGCTGACAGCTCAGAGTCTGGACCCTGCTTCAGATTCTGTGTCTCCCTCTCTCTGCCCCTCACCCGTTCATGCTCTGTCTCTTGCTCTCTCTCAAAAATAAACATTAAAAAATTTAAAAAAAAAGTAATCTCTGTGCCCAACATGGGGCTCGAACTCACGACCCCAACATCCAAAGTCACATGCTCTACAGAATAAGCCAGCCAGGTGCCCCTGACAATAACTTTTAAGGGGGGGGTTCATACTTATTCAAATTTCCTTGGATATTTTTAACTCAGGTTATTTTAGGCTAAATTATTTTTAATTTATCATTTTAAATGCTACATTTTCTTTTTAAAATACTTCAAATGGGGCGCCTGGGTGGCTCAGTCAGTTAAGCATTTGACTTCAGCTCAGGTCATGATCTCGCAGTTCATGAATTTAAGCCCCATGTCGGGCTCTGTGCTGACAGTTTTGAGCCTGGAGCCTGCTTCAGATTCTGTGTCTCCCTCTCTCTCTGCCCCTCCCCTACTCACCCTCTGTCTCTCTCTCTCAAAAATAAAATGAAAACATTTTTAAAAAATACTTCACATGATTTTAAATGAGCAAAACCTTCTCAAACACTTGATTCTAGTAAATCTAATAAATGTTTAAAATTACATCTTAATTCTCTTAAGCATTCCAATTTCAGCTAAAAACTTAGTAAAATCTCTTATAACTTTCAACAGAAAAAAAAAAGCCTAAAATCAGTTATTTAATAGCTATGTATATGTCTGGAATGACAGGGCTATTTTTATATGCCAAATTCTCTAAAATGTTGCAAATAAATGTTTATATTCTATTTTTATGTGCCAAATTCTCTAAAATGCTGCAAATTAAGTTAAATACCAAAAAATGCAAGCTGTTCCTAAACTTACCATAGAACTATTAATAATATGAGTTGGATTTACATTAACAGCTGTTTATTCCATTCTAAATCTTTATAGATTAAACGTCCTTTGCTCCATTATTCCTAAGCAAGTTGAGCTTGGAATTCCCACTTCTGTGTCTGGGGGTGTGTGGGGGAGGAGGTGTCAACAATGCATTTTGGACACAGAATTCAGACCAAGATGAGACATTCGATGTTTCTTCTTGATCTTGACTGATACATGGAGTCCTCATTTCAATAACAGATCTGTTTTCTCATTTCCTCACCAATCCTGTAGGTTGTCATTGGAGCATATAAGGTTGTTTTCTACATATTGTTTCACTTTAATTGTTCATGAGAATTTTTCTGTATTCTCTGTGTCTTATCACTGTTTTCCCCACACAGCTTTATGGAGATACAATCTACATACAAGGTCTACATTCTATTCCAGTAAATGTAACCCTTTGATGTAATCATTCGCTTCTCATTGGATATCTACCAGCTTCCAACGTCTGCACCTCTGATTCAATTTGGGGAACACCTTCGAGCATACAGGCTGTGCCCATATTCTGAATCGTTTCTTTAGAAGAGGGTACCAGAAGTACCCTATTGTCTGACTTAAGGTCAAAGATTATGAATACTTTTATAATGCCTGATATGTATTGTCAAATTTTTTCTCCCAAAGCAATTTACAAACTTACAATGGCATCAAGCATTTAATAACACCTTTAAAATATTTTTTTGCTAGTTCTGGCTAAGGTACATCAAAGACATTGAGGTGAAAATTACTCCTCATTAAATCCGTATCTCACTGGGGCGCCTGGGTGGCTCAGTCGGTTGAGCGTCCAGCTTCAGCTCAGGTCATGATCTTGACATTCAGTTCGTGAGCCGGAGCCCTGCATCGGGCTCGCTGACCTTAGCACAGAACCCACTTGAGATTCTCTGTCCCCTTCTCCCTCTCCCTCTCCCCTGCTTGTGCTCTCTCAAAATAAACATTTAAAAAACTGTATCTCATTATTACTACAAAGAGAAACTCATTCTCCATATTTGCCATTTGGGATCATCTCTTGCAAATTATCCATCAATATTCTTAGCGACGTTGTTTAAAAAAGAGATCAGTAAAATTCCTTCCAGGGCAATGAAAGTGGAGGATAATCTGAGGGTTTTATTCTTGACATCCAATAGAATTGGGAAAGAACTATTCAAAGTCACTGAAAGAATGCCCAAACAAAGTAAAGAACAGATCAGGGACGATAAGCCCCTTCCTGGGGCGCCCAGGTCGCTCAGGTCATGATCTCAAGCTTTGAGAATTCGAGCCCCGCATCAAGCTCTCTGCTGTCAGCACAGAGCCCGTTTTGGATCCTGTCTCTCTCTCTCTCTCTGCCCATTACCCCACCCTTTATAAATAAATAATTAAAAACAAAACAAAAACAAAAAACCTTCCTTATCTGCTGTGATGTGAACCACAGGGACATTTTGAGGCAGTGTGGCTCGGTGGGAAAAACAAGGAGTTGACACACAAACTCGCATTCTGTGTCTGGCTCTAGCCATCCCTGAATGACTCTAAGAGATCGCTTAACCCCCTCAGCATCACTGATGGGGATCAAATTATCCACCTTCCAGGAATGCGTTTGGAAGGAAGCAAGATGATGACTCCACACAGCCACCCTGGAAGCCTGACACATCCGAAGTCCTCAGAAAGGCATCAGGACAGGTAAGGAGAGCCACCCTCAGTCACCGGGCACATCCTGCAGCAGAGGAGGTAAACTGAGGTACGGGGTGCCAGGGTGGCACCACTTGCCTATTTCAGGAGTGGCAGTGTAGGGCACAATGGTTTCACAAAAAGAAATTTTAATGATCTGTATCTGTATAAACTTGAGAGTCTGCTTAAGGAAACAGGGAGTAAAACAGTAAAGACCTGAGTTACACTGTAACACTAAGGAGCCGACGCCTCAGCTCTCCGGATTGCGCATCCCACAGAATCCTCCCAACAACCTTACTCCCCTTTTCTCTGCCTAAGTCAGCCATTGGCTTCTGTTTCTTGCGATCGAAATCTGGAACTTATACATGTGCTACCACCAGACAGATCTCCAATGTTCGTAGGACACTGGTCATTCCTTTTGGCTACCTGGTTGAACTGAGACATTGTCTCAAATCCATGCCTCTGCGGAGTGGAAATCAATTATTCATTCATTCGTTCGTTCATTCATTCATTCATTCATTCATTCATTCCTAAATGCCCACGAGGTTGCAGGCTGCAGTCTCTGTGCTAGTCTCCTGGGAAACATCCATCAGTGAACAAAACAGGTAAAAGTCTCTGTCCTCCTGGGGCTTATGTTCTAAGAGGTGGGAGACAGGCAGTAAAAAATAAACTTGGGTGCCTGGGTGGCTCAGACGGTTAAGCACCCAACTTTGGCTCAGGTTATGGTCTCCTGGTTTGTGAGTTTGCAGTGACAGTGTGGAGCCTGCCTAGGATCCTCTCTCTCTCTCTCTCTCTCTCTCTCTCGCTCGTTCGCTCTCGCTCTCTCACTCTGTCTCTTGCTCTTGCTCTCTCCCTCCCTCCCCCACTCACATGCTCTGTCTCTCTCTCTCTCTGAGGCTGCAGTGCCAGAGATCTTCTAGAAGAAGCACCCAAGTGTGAGAAGCCCAGATACCCTCGGAGATGTGTATACCGAGACAGACCCCCCTCCAGCAGTTCTGGGTGGGACTTTGGCCTGGCCTCCAGTCCTGCTTCTCTGGCTCTCACAGGAAGATTCTGTGCATGACTTAAAATTGTTTAATACGTCCCATTTCTGCTGAACTACCTGGAGCTGGTGTGTGATGCTTGCAGACAAGAATTTCGACTGATGCACTTCCTACTTGAATTTGAGGAATCTGAACTCTGTGCCCAGGCCTGGCTCTTTAAGAGTCTTTCCAGTGTCCTGTCTAGAATGGAGTGGCTCAGTCGGTTGAGCCTCCGACTTCAACTCAGGTCATGATCTCACAACTCGTGGGTTCGAGCCCCGCGTCAGGCTCTGTGCTGACAGCTCAGAGCCTGGAGCCTGTTTCAGATTCTGTGTCTCCTTCCCTCTCTGCCCCTCTCCTGCTCACACTCTGTCTTACTCTGTCTCTCAAAAATAAATAAATGTAAAAAAAAATTTAGAAGTTGGGGGCTTATACACCTGTTGTTTTCTTCAATCTCCACAGCAAACCTGTGAGATGGTTTCCATTATTTTTAGTTTTGGGCCTGAGAAAACTTCCCACCTCAGGTTATCTGACTCCAAGCCCAGTGCTCTTACCACCACCAAAAGCCTCAGTGTCCACAGTCTGTGGGCAGGAACGTTCCCACTTGGGGGGTGGTGTTTTTAGAAAAAGCATGAAGGACCCGAAAGGCCACACTAGAAGGTTGGACACAGTGGTAGGAACCGTGAAGGTCTTTAGCAGCGTGGATGGAGGGTGGGTTTCCTTTTCAGGTGAAACAAGGGAGAACCCAGGTTCATAGACCATTCTTGCTCTTTCATGAGCGGATGAGAAAAATGCACGGCTCCCCCAGGAGGTTAGCTCCAAGGTCACAAGCTGTCATGGCAGATCTGCTCGCTACTTTGCTCTCAGAACTGTCCAGGGGAGACCCGGCAGCTCCATGGTCAGGGAGCACCCAGCCTCCCTGCCTGTGCTGCTCTGCCCACCCAGCGGGGGGCGGCTCCCCATCGCGTGGTCCAGGTGCATCCACAAGGCAGCAGGAACGTGCAGAGGGAAAGCCAGCTCCTTCCTTTCACGTGGGATTGTGGCCATCACCCCACCACAAGGGAAGCTCGAAAATACACTCGCTATTCATGGCAGCCGTGAGCCCAAGTAAAATTCAAGGTTCTCTTACTAAATGAAGGAGAGAAGAGCTCTGTGGGAATGGTGAGCAGCCCTCCTCTCTCTTTCTATGTCTGTCTGTCTGTTTCTCTTTCTCTAATGGAACAAAATACTATTTTTTAAAATGTTTAACATGTATTTATTTATTTATTTTTTAAATGTTTTATTTATTTCTAGGAGAGAGAGAGACAGCGTGAGCAGGGGAGGGTCAGAGAGAGAGGGAGTCACAGACTCTGAAACAGGCTCCAGGCTCTGAGCTGGCAGTTAGCACAGAGCCCGACACGGGGCTCGAACCCACGAACCGTGAGATCATGACCTAAGCGAAAGTCGGACGCTTAACCGACTAAGCCACCCAGGTGCCCCTTAACATTTATTTTTGACAGAGAAGAGAGAGAGAGACAGAGAGACAGAACACAAGCAGGGGAGGTGCAGAGAGAGAGGGAGACACAGAATCCGAAGCAGGCTCCAGCCTCTGAGATGTCAGCACTGAGCTGGACACAGGGCTCGAACCCATAAACCATGAGATCATGACCTAAGCCAGGGCCAGATGCTTAAGGGACTAAGCCACCCAAGTGCCCCAAAATGAACAAAATATTCTATGTATGCAGACAGTACAATGTCTGGCATACAGCCCCGGTGAATACCCTCGTCCCCCCGTAGATGGAAGAGCGGATGCTACACACATTACGGAATACCCACTGTGCGCAGCCATTGCATCAGGGTAGGCTCGGCTCTGCCAACATGGGAGTTCAGCTCACTTGGGCAGATGTCCATCAAACCTGCACCAACCTAGCTCCTCAGAGAGCCTGAGCAGCACAGTGCAAGCACAGAACTTATTCCACAGCCACGTGTTCTAGGGCGCACATGTAAAATCATAATGCAATTCATCAGTTGTGTGAGTAGTCAGGCCTGGTTATCTTTGGGAAGCAAGGTCGGGGCAGGAAATCTACTTACGAATTTAAGACACAGTCGGGATGAGTGCTGTGGTCCACACACATTAAGAGCTTCACTGGTCTATAGAGTGAAAAGAAATAATATTTAAGGCATTATTTAAGTGACTTTCACTCATCAAATATTCACAGTGTACCTGGAAAATACTGGGGACACAAAGTCTCTCACCTAAATAGCACACAAGCTATTTGTTTTTAAAAATATTAGCCAGCATTTATTGAGCATTTACTACATACCAAGAAATTTGATGATGGATTTTTTTTGTTTTTAATTGTTTTCAGCTTTATTTATTGTTGAGAGAGAGAGAGACAGCAGACAGAGTGCAAACAGGGGAGAAACAGATACAAATTCTGAAGCAGGCTCCAGGCTCTGAGCTGTCAGTACAGAGCCCGACATCGGGCTCAAACTCACGAACTGCGAAATCATGACCTGAGACGAAGGCAGACGCTTAACCAAGTGAGCCACCCAGTCGCCCCCGACGATGGATTTATTTTATATAGACTTTACCATTTAATCCTCACAACAGCAAAACAGCGCGGTTGTTATTACCGTCTCCAACGTACAGCTGAGGAAGCTAATCGGAGTAACGTGCCCAAGAACATACAGGCGGCTGCGGAGCTGAACGTGCACCGTGCACCTTGCAGGCTCACACCAGAGCCCAAGCATAGAGCCACCCAAGCAAGGATGTACAGTCTTGCCTGGAAAATCCTCTTGATGAGTTCTTTAGTCAAAAAATGGGACCTGAAACACACGGGTGACGGCTATTGCCCAGGCTCCAGCGACAAAGAAAGCTGAACCACTCTGGAAGCAGAGGGAGGAGATGTGGAGTCCTGGGACGGCAGGGAAAGCAGTAGTGCACAGAGCGGCCAGGTCACGGAGGCACATGCCACACTAGGTAGGAGTCAGGAAACGCGTTGTTTGCTCTGTTGCTTCCTGGGACTTGCCTACTTTCCAGTAAAGTCTACGATACACGGCTATTTGTTAGGACAGTAGTTTCTCGCCGTTGTCTTACGCCTCCCACTCCAAAGTCATTGAGTTTCACCGAGTCTGGCTCACAGAAATCAACCAGAAGGCAAGAGAGGCTATGAAAAGATAAGACTTGGCCACAGTTTGCAAGAATCTTGGGGAGAACTTCCGTCTGCCACAGGACAGAGGACAATGTCACCTGAAATTTATGGGGCGGGCTCTCAGTTACATCTGGGTTGGAGTTTGGATTGTTACCCTTTGTGACTCTGCTACAGTAAGCCTTTTGCTATCTCCCCTGTGCTCCATGGAGCAAAACAAAACCCCACCTTAACACAAGGGCCCATGCATGGGCAGTGAAGAAGTGGAAGAAGGGGAGCTGAGCCAGGCTTGCAAGGGGAGCGCCCGAAAGGCCAGCATCAGTGGGGACCACACTGAAGCAAGTGACAGCAGGCTGAGTCCCCGAGGACAGCCCCACACGGGCAGGGCAGGAGACCTCGGGCTCAGGCCTGGGTCACCATACTTGGCCTGACGACTTATAAAGACAGCCTCCTCAAGGGAAGTGGTCCTACATGTGCAACTTTTTGGCACAATTTTCTCCATCACCGAGCAGTTTTAGCAAATAAAAATTGTTATTTTAAGAAAAATATAAAGAAATCTGGTGCTCCATGTACCCCAATGTTCATAGCAGCACTCTTCACAATAGCTAAAACATGGAAAGAGCCTAAGTGTCCATCAACGGACGAATGGATCAAGAAGATGTGGTTTATCTATACCATGGAATACTACATGGCAATGAGAAACAATGAAATCTGGCCACNAAAAGAAATCTGGTGCTCTCTTGTTGTGATAAGCCCTGGATGTTGTATGGAAGTGTTGAATCACTACACTGTACACCTGAAACTAAAATTACATGGAATGTTAACTAACTGGAATTTGAACAAAAACACTAAAAATAAATAAAATAAAATCTGGTGCCTTAAGAAAAGAAGGGCCCTGGGGTGCCTAGGTGGCTCAGTTGGTTAAGTGTCTGACTTCAGCACAGGTCATCTCAGGATTCATGAGTTCGAGCCCCACATCGGGCTCTGTGCTGACAGCTCAGAGCCTAGAGCCTCCTTCAGATTCTGTGTCTCCCTCTCCTTTCTCTGCCCCTCCCCCACTCATGCTCTCTCTCTGCCTCAAGAATAAATAGACATTAAAAAAGAAAAGAAAAGAAAAGAAAGGGTCCTAGAGTAGAGGGGTGCCTGGGTGGCTCAGTTGGTTAAGCATCCAATGCTAGATTTCAGCTCAGGTCGTGACCTCACAGTTTCGTGAGTTTAAGCCCCACATCCAGCACTGCGCTGATAATGTGGCGCTAACTTGAGATTCTCCCTCTCTCTCTGCCCCTCCCCTGCTCAAACTCTTTCTCAAAAATAAACAATTAATAAAAAAACTTTAAAAAGGGTCATATAGTAGGAAGAAAAGAGCATACTTCAAAGCCATACAATGCTGGGTTCAAACTTATTAGAAAACTTATTTAATCTCTCTGACCCTTAATTTACTCATCGGTGGAAAGCAAGTATTTATATAAAGGTTAACAACAGACAAAAGAAATCTGCGACAAGTCTAGACAGAAGTTACTATTGTGGGCAGGTGGGGAGACTGAAACGGAGGCCAAGGGAAGACTCTGGGGTGCCGGTTATATGCTTCTTGATCTAGACGTGTGTGTGTTGAACTTGTGAAAACTCATTCAACCGTGTGCTTAGGGCTTGTGCATTTTCCTGTACATAGTTTATATTTCCCCCACAGAGTATGTTGCCTTGTTTGGTTTCTTAATAGAAGGTGGTAACACCTAACTTTTGAGATTCCTGAGAGCGTTAATAATAACAGATGAGTAAGATGGGACAGCTTGAAGCTGTGGAAAACAGCTCTGAGGGGCTCCTTCTCCAGGAAAGTGGAAGGCAACCCACATTTCCCATGGGCTTTGCTCAGTGGGGATGACACAGAGCCACTGAGAAGGCATAGTGCACCAGAGCCAGACGGATGTTCGTGGGGACAGGACAAGATACAGATCGAATATCCACCCTGCCGTATCCACCAATTTTCGGGAAAGCCACTAAGGCCTTGCAATGTCGAACTCAGTCCCTAGGAACCAAGCAGGGCTGCAGACTCAGGCAGTGAGGCAGAGAAAAGCAGGAAGCAGCAAGGAAAGGAATTCCTAGCCCAGGGGAGGGTTTTCAACTGCACCGGGGTTTCAGCCAAGCTGAATCTAAGTTTCCAAGAATCAGGAAAGACCTCAGGCAATACGTAAGCACACAAAGTGCTTAACCCATAACGTGCTCAGCAAACCATAGCCCTTACTATTTTCCTCTTGGTCCACTGTCAAGATCTATCTGTAAGTATCTCAAACAAACGCACCTTAGCACCTATCTTGGGCCAGGATCCATGGCATCCACAGATGCAGGGAACACAGCATCTGACCTCAGGCTACTCACCATTGCTCTAAGCAAGGGAGGGGGAACGGGACATGCGCAAGGGAAACGGGGCTTTTCCGTCTGTCCTTTAAGCATCTTTTTGAGGGAGAGAGAGCGCGCGTGCAGGCATGCTGGAGAGGGACTGGAAAAGAAAGAATATCTTAAGCAGGCTCAATGCTCGGCATGGAGTCCAACACAGGGCTCAGGCCCACGACCCTGGGATCATGACCTGAGCAGAAATCAAGCGTTAGACCCTCAACGGTCTCAGCCACCCAGATATGTCCTTGAAGCATCTTTAAAACAGACTCTGGACATAAACGGGTGGGACCCAGACAGAGGTCTGGCCAGAAGGCACAGCCCAGTGGTCTTCAGCGCAGATCCACCAGAATCCCTCCAAAAACACTGCTCCACCTTTGAAACTGCGCACTGATTAGGACATACAACCTACAGGTGATCATTAATACAGGTGTACTGAAAACGCATTTTTTCCAGTCTCTCTTCCAGGATTTTCACACTGCCTTCTCCACAGGATTCCCTAAAATACAAAAACATAAATAAAATTAAAGAAGAAGAAAGAAGGAATTGGTTTCCGCGTGAACTACAATGTCCTATGACCACGTGCTTCCTGAGTTCGGCTCCACTCTGAGGGAATACGGTAAAACTCGGGGCAACCTAGAAAGCTGAGCGCTGAGAACCAATCTGTCGGGTCCAGCTCAGCGTCGGACCTGCCCTGGCGCATGCGTGGTGCGCCACAGGGCGCTCCTCCGCCCTCCCCCCATCAACACACCTTAGGGCAGAGCCCCAGGTCCCCAGAATGCTGGCGACTTGTGCACCATACAGTATGTTTTAAATGAAAACAAGAACATGCAAACCAAAAATTATGAAAAATGCAAACAAACACAGGGAAAAAAAAAACCCTCACTGCAATCGCACATCACTAGAGGTAACTGCCATTAACATTTTGGTGTATAGGGTTCTAGACCTTTGAAATACATTCATTCCCACGAGACTTTTTAAATATAACAATAGGCTTCTGCTGTGCAACGCATTTTGTAGTCTGCCTTGGCCCATGTCTGTTTAAGTATGTATATATACTTCTTTAATCTGGCATGATCTCCCTTACATCATCAGGACACGATTCATAAAACCAGACACCTCTTGTTGATGATCAAGGCTGATGCCTATATTTTGATGTCACAATATCCACCCTGTGGAAGCTTCATTTTCAAACCCATCTTAAATTACTTATTTCCTTAGCATAAATTCCTGAAAGTACGTTTTCTGCACCACAGTTTTCATTGCATTTTAAGGCTCTTCGATAGTGTTAAAGAACAAACATTCAAGGGAGTAAATCTGAAAATCTAATTGGCTTTATTAACAATTCAGGAATAGAGCTGCAACCCTTCTAGGAAACAGATGGGCGCCCCGAGGAGTTGCACAAAGTGGAAGGCTTTTGTGTGGGCAGGAGGGTGTAACAAGGAAGTTATTAGCAAAAGAAAAGGCATGATTAATTCAGGACAAGTCATCACTTGCAATTTCCTTATCTCACTAAATGTAGGTTCAAAAGACAAGCTTTCTCTGATAGAAAGGTTAAAATAACAAGCAAGCATAATTTCCAGACAAGGAGCAACTTCCCACAGAATAAGGAAAAAGAATATGTACTGTTTTTGTATGCAACATAAGTAAAATTTGTCTTATGGGAAGAGAAATGTAGATCCTGGTATGATTGTGTAGTAAGTCATTTGCAAATCTAATCTCTTGCCTAAGAGACAGGAAAAAGTATTCACTCATTATATGGTGAGTCTTACAGGGTTTTGGGGGCCTTAAATGGGGAAGTTGCTAAGATTCTCCCAGGCAATGCTTTGCCTCAATGCTCTGAAGAACAAGGCCCCAACTTGCCTCTTACGCTCCACTGTGGCTGCCAGCTCGAACTAGGCTTGGCCTCCTTGGCTTGTCTCTGAATCACCTGGGTTTATGTTTCTTTTTTTAATGTTTATTTATTTATTTTGAGAGAGAGAGAGAGAGAGAAAGACATAGCAAGCAGGGGAAAGACAGAGAGAGAGGGAGAGAGAATCCCAAACAGGCTCTGCACTGTCAGCGCAGAGCCGGGTGTGGGGCTCAAACTCACTAACCGTAAGATCACGACCTGAAAATCAAGAGTCGGATGCTTAACCAACTGAGCCACCCAGACACCTCTAGGTTTATGTTTCTTATCTTCAGTTTTTCCAGCACTGCCCCTCATAGGATGAGTTCAGGCTTGCATTTATGTACACTCAAGTGGTTTTCCAGAAAAGATGGACCTTAACCATTTCCTTGTCCAGTGATCTTGAGGAGCCTGAAATTAAGTCCTCCATTAAGAGCAACCTCGGGCTGCACGTAGCCCCAGTTCCAGGAAAAGCTTCAGCTGAAGCCACCCTCGGACCACCCTCGGATCAGCCAATCAAAAGAAACGTGTAACATTCCTGTGGCCTGAGTCAGGGCTGGGAACTGCAGGTAGTTACTCTGTACAAACTAGGCAATCACTCACCGTTGGCCTAAACCCCACGTAGGCCCTTTGAGCTCACCTCATAATTGGTCATTTTCAAAGGATTCTCAAAGCTCATGATTGGGTCCCGCCAAAAGTTAACGGATGCCTCACGGATACTGAATGGTCAAAACTGTTACCATGGGTGCTGTACAATTAGGATTGGTGCTTATGTGATGATGCAAAGCGTACAACGTGTGCACTGTAACACCCCCGTCCCTTACCCCATAAAAACCCTGCTCGCTATTGTTCGGGGCTTCACCCTGCTGCCACTGCGCCGGTAGACGGGTGAGCCCCTGCTCGAGCTTGTAATGAAGACCCTTATGTACTTGCATCAGTGTCGGCTCCTTGGAGGTCTCTGGGGACTCGCGATTTGGGCACAAAAATCTAAGACCCAGTCCAGTTGTAAAACTGGGTCTTCACCAAGAATAAAGTTTTCATTACAAACTCCTTGGGTTAATTGTGAGAACTCCTGGTGGGGGACTTCAAGCAACCATGAGGAGAAATTGGCTTTGACCCACAGGAATGCGTAAGGAACTCTCCTATTAATGCTGCCCAGAGAGCTCAGAAAGGACCACAATTTTCCTCTACTGAGAATAGTATCTGAATAAAGGAGGTTTTCTCTCGACTCAGGACTGGTTAGTGGCATTTCCAAAAAGTTGAGCCTTTGTCTTTCTTTACTCATGACATTAGAAACAGAGAAGAGTGCTGTTTCCCCAAAAATGAAAAGGTATGATGGGCTTGATCATATTATAATCAAGAAAAGCATATTTGCACAGTTTCCATCATCAGAAACACCATGACTTACACCTTTGGTCTCCCGATTTCATGCATAACCCAGATCTCAATTCGTGTGATTTTATCCTTCTGGAGATAGGGAATTTCAAAATCTGCAAAAAAACTGAGAAACAGAAAAGACATTTCTTAAAGTCTTAAAGCAATAACTTTTCCCATTTTGTTAATTGATTTATACATTACTTTTGTTTTGAGGGGTGTTTCGAGGGGGTATTTTTAGCTTTTATTTTTAGGTAATTTATTTCATTCATGCATTCATCAACTATTAGTGGCAGAAATGTGTAGACATGGCTCTGATCTCCAGGTCATTCAATTGTTTTGCTTTACCGAAATTTACAAAAGCAAGCATTTATACTGGGGCTTAAGACAATGTTCTTAAGCCTCCATTTGAAAAAATGAAGTATACGTTTTGGCGTTCTTTGTTGTATTTGTTCATGCTGGTGTTCTTACCCTTTAACAGGATAGGCTCCTTTGGGCTCTGAACCGTTCAGCATGACGTGAATGACCCCAGAACTATCCCTTGAATACTGTAAGGAGGAACAAGTTTTTTGAGTAAATTAACACATGTCATCTTTCAGCTACGAAATGAGCAATTTTTTAAAACTGACAATCCTCAGGGTGCCTGGGTGGCTCAGCTGGTTAAGCATCTGACTTAAGGCCTGATGGACTTGACGGACTTGGGACATCCGAGTTCAGGTCATGATCTCACAGTTTGTGAGTCAAGCCCCTCATAGGGCTCTGTGCTGACGACTCAGAGCCTGGAGCCTGCTTTGGATTCCGTGTCTTCTTCTCACTCTCTGCCCCTGCCCCAATCACTCTCTGTCTCTCCCTCTCTCAAAAATAAATGTTTAAAAAAACTAAAAAAATAAATAAAACTGACAATCTTCAATATTAGCAAGAATGTACTAAATTTGATATTTCAAAACGATTTTGATATTCCATATAGCTGGTAGAGATACAACGAGTGTATCTTGGAATCCAAATTGCTTTGAAATGTCAAAAGCTCATGATTCAGTGATTTCATGTCTGGGAAGCTACTCTGAGGAAGTAATGTGATTCCAGCATTGTAACAGCTAGAACAGACTAAATTACACTGCCATTGCGAACAACTTCAAAATCACAGTGGCTTTAAGCAAGAAAGAGTTGTTTCGTGCTCACTCTACATGTTTATCACAGGTCGACTGGGGGTTTGCTCCATATGTCCTTGCTCTGGCACCCAAGCTGATGAAGACTCCATATCTGTAAAGTTGTTGATTGTCAGGGAAGGGAGAAGGAGACAGTGGCAGATCACAGACCAGTTCTTAAAAGTATCTACCCAGAAATCACACACGCTCCCTCTCACATCTCTTTGACCAGCGCAAGTCACACACAAGTAACTTCAACAGGCAGGGGAATGCAAACCATGTATGCAGAAGATGAACCAGACATATTTTGTAGACAACTCTAAACAACTCTAAAGACCACACAAGCATTGTGCACAGAGGTGTGTGCGGCAGCACTGTGTGTAAGCAACCTAAAATAGTCAACAACAAAGGACTGGTAAGTAACCCAAAGTACTTACATGTCGGAAATATTAGCCAACCGTTACTAAAAGTCCACAGAAGATTTGCAAAAGCAAGAAGTGCTCACATTTGAAGCAAAATGAAAGATGACGTAGACAGAGCATGAGCCCTACAATGCTCAAAATAAATGGGCAAAAGTCTGGGAACATTAGTCAACCCCCCAAAATTCCCAAGGAAGAGATAGGTCCAGAGAAGTTCCCAACTCTCCAGTTCAGAATACTACTGCCTGGCTCAGTCCATAGAGAATACAACTCTTGATCTGGGGGTTGTGAGTTCAAGCCCCACATTGGGCATAGAGACTACTTAAAAATAAAATCTTTAAAAGAAGGGAAAAAAAGGATAGTACTAGAACATACAATTTCCCTGATAAAATGTTTATGTTAGAGTGAAGCAGGGAGCCTGAAAGGCAAGTGGCACTGAGATATCCATGGCTGGACTTATTATCTTACAAAGTGATGTCTAATATCAGCGGCAGCAAAGCGACAATGCACTTCATGTTGTGTATGTTTTTGCTTGCTTTGAAATAATGCTAATGGTCACAGTTAAATCCACAAATGCCAAGGTCTAATGACCACTATGCTGAAGGGGGTCACGTTTATTTATACATGATGAATTTTCTTATTTATATTTTCTATAATTTGTCATTTAAAACAAAAAAAATTTAATTTTTTTAATGTTTATTTTTGAGAGAGAGACAGAATGCAAGCAGGGAATGGGCGGACAGAGAGGGAGACACAGAATTCGAAGCAGGCTCCAGGCTCTGAGCTGTCAGCATAGAGCCTGATGTGGGGCTGAACCCACCAACCGTGAGATCATGACCTGAGCCAAAGTTGGACACTTAACCAACCAAACCACCCAGGTACCCTTTAAAAATATTTTTTTAAGAATAAGTCTAAAAAAAACAGAATAAGTTTAGAAAGAACTTCAAGATCTTTCTTCTTCTTTATAAATGTTTATTCATTTATTTTTGAGAGAGAGAGAAAAAGAGAGAGGGGGGAGAGAGAGAGAGAGAGAGAGAGAGGGAGAGAGAAAGAATCCCAAGCAGGTTCCACACTGTCAGCGCAGAGCCCAACTCAGGGCTTGAACCCACAAACTGTGAGATCATGACCAGAGCCAAAACCAAGAGTCAGACAACTAACTGGTTAAGCCACACAAGTGCCCTGGCAATTTGTCATTTCTTAAAATCCTGAGCAGCTATTACATTGATAAGAAAAAAATATAATAAAAAATGTATGCAGATATAATGAAGCTATATGGTGGTAGTGGTTGTAAGTGGATCCTCCTAGCTCTGTAATAAACCTGGTTAAGTTTCCTGATCTCTTTGTGCCTCATTGTTCTTATCTGTAAAGCAAGGGTCATAAGGATCCCTACTTCATAGGATTATTGTAAAGATTAAATCATTTAAAATAATAATTATTGGGGCACCTGGGTGACTTACTTAATTGGTTAAACGTCTGACTTTGGCTGAGGTCATAATCTCACGGTTCATGAGTTCGAGCCCCACGTCGGGCTCTGTGCTGACAGCTCAGAGCCTGGAGCCTGCTTCAGATTTTATGTCTTTCTCTCTGCCCCTCCCCTGCACACACTCTCTCTCTCAAAAATGAATAAATGTTAAAAAATTTTAAATAATAATTATTAACATTTATTGAATACTTCTCTGCTACAATTCAAACCCTGTCCTCATTATTATACTAAACTCCCTCTCTTTATGCATAGACGACCCAGCACATTCTAAGGGCTCATAAAATGTGGGTCTGATTCTTGGACTCCCATCCTAGAGTTGGAGAAGGTATAGGAGGTTGGTTTGGAGCCCGCTCTGATGTTGGGCAGATCCACTGCAAAGAGTATGTGGTTTTTTTGGTTTGGTTTTGTTTTCTTTAACGAGAATGTTGACATTGCCCCTGATTTGCTGTTACAACCCCACATTCAGGCGATGATTCACCCCCAGCCTCCATGAGGGTTGGCAGCCCAGTGCTCACAGAGTGGAGTCTCCACTGGAAACGAAGCCTATGGGTGTGAGTGGAAGTGGGGTGTCCCCGCTGGAGCAGCAGAAGAAGACAGAAATAAACAGCGCCTTTTGCCTGGAACGGGCCCTTTGCCCTGCTCTGAACCACAGCACGGAGGAAGATCCAACAAAAGTCACACTGATTAACAATGGACCCGGTGGACCCAGAATGGGACAAAGAGGGACATGGACAGCCCTGAAAGGGGGTTGGTGGTGGTAGGTGGGACGACCCTGATGTCCACTGGCCTCCTAGTCAATATAGCCAACGTTTCATAGACTCCCATTAACCCGCAGCAGGATAGTCCTTCCACAAAGGGCCATTTTGTGTGTCTTCAGTTTATCTTCTGCTCACCTATCACCTATCACCTCCTCTATGATTAATATCAGTCTCAGAGACATTTCTGACTCCCACATCACAGTCTCAGGTGTCCCAGGGGTTCGTATAAAACAAGGGTCACTGTTTGCACGTATAGGAGGATTAGGGGGAACTTAACGGAGGACCATGGGGGAGAAGAAGGGGGGAAATGGTGGGGGAGGGGGAGAGAGGCAAACCATGAGAGACTCTTGAATGCTGAGAACAAACTGAGGACTGATGGGTGTGGGGGGCAACGGGGGAGATGGGCATGGAGGAGGGCACTTGTGGGGATGAGCACTGGGTGTTATATGGAAACCAACTTGACAATAAACCATTTGTTAAAAAAAAAAAACAAAAAAAAACAACCAAGGGTCACCCCATGTTACATAGCAATCAAAACCACATTGATTTGAAATACTAAGGGCAACCACAACATGGTAGTGATAATAATGATGATTTAATATTTCGTCTATACCAACACTCACTGAACGTGTCCCATGCGGCACTTCCTGCAGTAAGTATTTTGGGCTCCTATGTCCTCATACTTCTATGGAGCAGAGTGAATCTGACTGTGGCTCACATGGATAGGAAGAGAGGCTCAGAGAAGTTAAGTCATGACCCGATTGGCCAGACTCTGAACCCCACTGTCTCGTGTTTACGGGCCCACACGTGCTCAGCCTCTCAGCCGCCCTCCCCACACTTACCTGCGAAGACGCCATTTTCCAGTAAGAATCCACAGGGTTGTTCTCACAATCTTCTGACGTAGGGCAGGACTGATAATCGAGTCCTAAAGGGAAAACAGACAAACATGTTTCATTTCAAATGTTATTATCAGAGAAGAATTAATTTAAAATATTTGCTGTCCTCACAAAATCTATTTAGCTTGTGTTTACGAGTTTGACGTTCACGATAGTTCTGCCCACCCAATCCAAAGGAACCTGGTGAGGAAGACAAGTGTCGTTTTGCTCAGCATAAACGTAGAAAGGCAGAGAACTAAGCAGTTGGCTAGTGAGTAAGGCTGCCGACCACTGAGCATCAGCCTGTTAGCTGCGCTATTTCTTTACTGAAGTTCTAGTGAAGTGATTTTTAAAAAATCTTTGTAGGTGCCTGGGTGGTTCAGTCAGTTAAGCATCTGACTCTTGATTTTGGCTCAGGTCATTATCCCAGGATTGAGGGATCGAGCCCCATATCAGGCTCTACACTGAGCATGGAGCCTGCTTAGGATTCTTTCTCTCTCTCTCTCTCTCTCTTTTTCTCCCTCTGTCCCACACCCTTGCTCATGTCCTCTCTCAAACAAAAATTTTTTAATGAAAAAAAGAACTTTGCTTTGTTGGGAGAAGTGCCTTCTCCAGTTAGCCCTGGTCTTAGACATAAATACAACAAAAATACACCAAGAAAGTGATAGTCCTTGGCCAGAAAACAGAAATTTTATAAAATTTAAAATGTATAAAGTGTTAAAATGTATTAATTCCTTAAAATTTTAATGATAGAATTCAGCAGCCATATAATGGGATCTGTCCACCATTTTCTCTATAAAAAAGGAAAAGGTACTCATTGACAAGGTGTCCCAGAGAGAACCAAACAGGGCAACATGTGTGCTTCTGAGGGGATACATGGGGAGCCCCCATACCCTCTCCTGGCCCACCACCCTCCCAGCATCTGCATTCACCAACTCAGAAGCCCTCTGAACCCCACTACCCAGGAGTGTTATGAAATTTCATTATGCAGATGCAATGGATTAAATCGCCAGCTTGGCGATTAATTCAACCTCCAGCCCTTCTTTCCATCCTGGAGGATAGATATGGACTGAAAGTTCACAGGCTCTCAGCCCCCACGTGAAGCTACGAAGGGGCCCCCAGCCCCTAGTCATTTCATTAACCCACAAAAGACACTCTTCTCTCTTCAGATTCCCAGGGCTTTAGAAGCTATGTGCCAGGAAATGGGGACAGAGAACAAATATTTGTTTGGGATTACACCATACTCTCCCTTCCTTCATGTTCTTTCTCTCATACCCTTCCCGCATTCTCCCCACTCTGCTGCAGGATAACCAAACAGACTTCCTGGTCGCTGTCCATTGAACGAATGACCGTGTCCATTGATCTGAGCCCTGGAATTTTCCCATCTCCCAGTGAAAGCCAGAGTCCTCATAGATCTCATGCTGTCTGGCCTTCCTCTATTCCTCTAACTTTTCTCTTTAGTTACTGTGGTCCTTGCTGTTCCTTAAATATGCCAGACACCCTTCCACAGACTACTTGCCTGTGTATTGTCTTATCTCCCCCTCTATAGTATGATTTTCCTGTTTTATTCTCTGCTGTGTTCCCAGTGCCTAGAAGAGGAAGTCCTGGCACATAGTAGGCACTCTATGGCTCTCAGTTGGATGAACGGATGACTATAGAATATACAGAACAATTAGGCTAACTTTGAACATGACTCCAATACTCAGGGAGGGGGAATCTCCAGTTTTTATCAAGAGAGCACCCCATCCCACCTTTCCTGCTCGCCCTTAGCTCTTCAAGACTCACTGAGAACCAAGAACTGCTGAGAAGCTTCCCAGATCCCCTGGTGTAGGCTGGTGTCTGTGTTACTACTTGGGATGTGGCTTTTCCTGCGTCAGAGCACAGCGCAGAAAGGAATGTCTCTCACGAGGCTATAAGTGACTCAAGGATGGGGGCTGTTTTATCTCCGGTTCCCAGAAGGATATGGATGCATGAGGAGAGTTTTCATCCCCACCAGGCCAGCCCCTGCGACTTTCACTGTGATTTCAGTCTCCAAATGTCTGCTGGCATTTGGCGTGGCATGTAAGAGCACACAGGCTTCAGAATCCATCAGGAGAGAATTAACTCCTGGCCCAGCTTCCTCCAGTGATTTAACCTCCCTAAGGATCAGTTTCCCTTTCTGGAAAATGAAGGTGGTGAGGCCAAGGTGTGCAGGATTGGGAGCACATGTTCTGGAGTCGGGCTGTCTGACTCTGCTGCTTCCTGGCTGTTCACTCCTCAGCAAGTTTCTTTACCTTGCTGTGCCTCAGTGTCCTCATTTATCAAAACAGAGATTAGGAGAAGACCTATCTGTTGGGGCTGGTACAGAGATTAAATTAGTTAATCCTGTATATGTAAAGTGCTTAGAGAGTACCCAGCAAAAGATAAGTGCTTTCTACCTATTATTGTTATTATTAATTATTATTACCACCTGCCTTAGAGGATTTGAGGGGAATCAAATGAGACAAATGCGTATGAAAGCACTTAGCACAAATGGCAAATGCACAGTATGTACTCAAATAGGAGTTCTTATTTTTATTTTTAAGACTTTACGGGGTGGGCGCCTGGATGGTTCAGTCAGTTAGGCATCAACTTCAGCTCAGGTCATGATCTCATGGCTTGTGAGTTCGAGCCCCATGTCAGGTTCTGTGCTGACAGCTGAGAGCCTGGAGCCTGCTTCAGATTCTATGTCTCCCTCTCTCTCTGCCCCTTCCCTGCTCGCTCTCTCTCTCTCAAAAGTAAATAAACATTTAAAAAAAAAAAAAGCTTTTATTTTTTTAAAGCAATCCTACACCCAACATGGGGCTCGAACCCACAACCCCAGAATCAAGAGTTGCATGCTCCAACAACTGAGCCAGCCAGGTCCCCAGAGCTCAAACTTTTCTTGTGGTTTGTCCAGGACTCTTACCGGAGGCATTTTCCTGTCGACACCAGCTCAGAAAATCTCCAATCCTGCCGTACAGAACATCACACAGAGGCATAAAGCGACGGGCATTCTCTGCATAACTAGTGACAAGGATGTGGTTGTTTTCCCAGAACAGGGACTAAGGAAAAAACAAACACACAATTACCATATAAAGTAAAATCAAGGTACTTTTTTCCAGACACGTCAGGCAGTCTATTTCTCATTCAACTCCAGCTTGCCTGACAACTGAACTTTCTTTTTCTTTGTCTTTGTTTACCCATTCAGAGAGTGTCCTAATTGCTACTCCCGTTATTCCTGGGGTATCAGGCAATTAACAAAATACTTTTCCAGTGGTGTATATATAAACATTCTTGGATTTAAAAAAAGATCAAAGGACCTGGCTTTGAATCCTGACTCTGTTCATATACTAGATGTGTGATCTTGAGCAAGGCCTGTAATCTCCCTGTGCCTCAGTTTCAACATCTGGAAAATGGGGAGCATGAGCCCTTTCTCTTCTTCCACAGCTGTGTTCAGGGTAATATGTAACCACAAAAAAGCACTTCCCAGGGTGTAAGGTGCCTCTGAAATATGTTACTTTTATATTTGTTTTACAATTTCCACTCTAAAGCTAGTTTTCACATAACAGTAAAACAAATAATGATATCCCTCTTATGATCTCATTAGATCCTTAAAAGTCCACTTGTCTATGCCTAGGCTGGAAGCTTCCTGAGGGGGGTCTGTTTTGTTCTCTGTCACAACCTCAAGCCTTAGCACAATGTCCAGCAGGAACTATTTCCTGAGTTCATCAGCTAGCACCAAAATCATGAAAGAAGAGAACAAAATTTATGGTTCCTCTCTTTACTGGCAAGGAGGCAGCAAGGTGCAAAATGCAACGTATTCTTAAAAATCATTATTTTCATCTATGATATCACTGAACCTTCCAGCTCCATCAGACACAATGTTAAGATTTTCTCATTGGTAGACATTACTGTTACCTGATTTTATAGTGAAAAATCAGGTGAGGAATTATGTTTTCAGAGAAACAAAGAATATATCTTTCTTTAAACTCAAAGTATTGTTCTAAGCAAGCATTTTATGTAGATTTTCTCATTTATTTTCATTTTATTAGAATTCAGAAAGAACACAGACATGTGGTTTTCTTAAAGAAACTGGTACTGAATAGATAGAATCCTAAGATTCCTTATAGTAAGGGATCAGGGGGCGCCTGGGTGGGTCAGTCGGTGAAGCATCCGACTTCGGCTCAGGTCATGATCTCCCGGTTTGTGAGTTTGAGCCTCGCATCAGGCCTCTGTGCTGACAGCTCAGAGCCTGGAGCCTGCTGCGGATTCTGTGTCTCCCTCTTTTTCTGTCCCAACCCTGCTCACACTCGGTCTCTCCTTCTCTCTCAGAAATAAGCAGGCATTAAAATAATAATAGTAATAATAATAATTGTTTAAAAAGGAGGGATCAGTCTTCTGGGAAGATACTGAGGCAAAAGGCTTTCTGAGTCCCTCAAAGTTCAGACCAAGTGGGGCCAATTGGAACACAGGTTATTCAGAACTGGCTGGGGGCAGAGGCCCAGGAAAAAGGTGTGGCAATGTCTTAATGTAGCGATTCCTGCACAGACTTGTTGACCTAGGAAAGCTCCTTCCGCTCAGACAGGCAGGAGACCCAGGATTACCAGTGTGGACAAAGACGTCTTCCCATCAGACGGCTCAGGTGAGTTTGTTGCTTAATTTTTCTGTTGATACTGAAACAGGGTCCCACAGGGTCGTTACACCTGTCGCAGGCACTCTGTATCTCTGTAGAGACAGAGAGGAGCATTTTACCTTATCTCTGGGGATGGAGTGTCTGGAGAGGCTAATAAAACGGTCATAGTCCGAGGGCAGTACGGAACAGGGATCCTTGTCCAGAACCACTTTAAAGGCTTCCCAGATAGCTGTGCAGTTCTTGTCCCTGTGCAGAAGTACACATTAAAAAAAGAAAAAAACCCAGCCATGATGTGATGTGAAGTAATGCCATGCCTCTCAAAGTTCAACAGCTTTACAAGCAATTTTGCCACTTATTAACTCTGCAGAACCAAGGAAGATATCCAAGTGTCGTGTCTTATGAATTAACGCCAACTGAGAAGAGGAGAAGACAGACCTGTGATGGATTTAGAAAGCTGGCAGTGAAAGCGGCTCTCAGAAGGAACTAAGAGGGAACTACACACATTTTTCAGAGCTAAGGACCCCAAGTCTTGTCTCAGGCTCCCAGAGCCGAGCAGAAGAACACAGTAATGGACAATTCCAATAAACCACACAGGCCCCCAACTTGAGTACCTGTCCATTCAGACAGAAGGTCCACTGTGTCAGGGGCCAGGTGAGGTCACGCCGGTGAACAAGACCCTATAAAACCAGGAATGAGCTCTGATGGTTGAGAAAAGCTGTTACACCTCCTGCTAATGTTAGTTAGAATAAGGTCATCAGGGACCTAACTTCTCATCAGTGAGAAATTAAAACAGATAAACTATCTTATTTCTCCAGCATATTTGTTTTTAGCTTCACGAGCCCTTGAGAACCTCCCTGTTCCTGGAAAACCTTCGAAGTTACTTGGAAGAGGGGCACCTGGGTGGCTTAGTCGGTTAAGCGTCCGACTTTCGCTTAGGTCATGATCTCGCGGTTCGTGGGTTCGAGCCCTGCATCGGGCTCTGTGCTGACTGCCAGCTCAGAGCCTGGAGCCTGTTTCAGAATCTGTATCTCCCTCTCTCTGACCCTCCCCTGCTCATGCTGTCTCTCTCTCCTAGAAATAAATAAAAATATTTTTAAAAAAGTTACTTGGGAGAGTAGATTCCTTGGATGCCTGGGTGGCACAGTCGGTTAAGCATCTGACTCTTGTTCTTGGCTTAGGTCATGATCACATGGTTCATGAGTTCGAGCCCCACATCAGACTCTGCACTGATGGTTCTGAGACTGCTTGGGATTCTCTCTCTCCTTCTATCTGCCCCTCCCTTACTTGTGCACTCTCTCTCTCTCCGTCAAAATAAATAAACTTAAAGAAATTAAAAAGAGAGAGAGAATGGATGTCTGGGAACACAGAAGATCATAAATGTTCCTGCGAAATGGAAGTTAAGCAAACCCCTTGTGAGCCATGCTGGAAAGATTACAAAGTTAACCAGGTTCCTGTGACCAGCTTCCTATTTGTAAGAATATTGAGCAAAATGTTGCTGGCTGGCAGTATAAAGCAGCTCTGAAGTTTGTGTTAAGAGCAGACAGTGGTTTGAGAACTATCTCCCCATCTCCTTCCTTGCTGGAAGTAATAAAAACCATTTGTTCAAGCCAAAAGATTTGGGCTGATCTATTGGCTGACACACCCCAAGCTGTTACCCTTTGCGTTAAGTGACACTAAAGCAGAAAGAATGCCCTCCAGTGACAGCCACAATTCTTGAAGTCCATTCTAGCTTTCCAAAAACATTTCCCAAGGCATTGGCACCTTTTTATTTCTTGTGTTGGGCAGTGGCTAACATGATGTTCCTTATTCTAGTCTCTGCTCTTTTTATTTGTCTGGAACGCGTCACACACACACACACACACACACACACACACACACACATCCTGGCACAAGAAACGGACATTATGAAAATAGCAAAAGTAGGTCCAAAGAAAGTATAATGATTAGTAAGAGACAGCAGTCTCCCTGTTAAGGGAGACTCAAACTCAGAAAGTCCTCTCCCTTCGGGGATCTGAAATTGAATTCCCCAAGTCCCTGACTCACCAATTCCTGCAGAAGGTCCTCTTCCTGGGTCTGACCCCCCTGGCTAAGCACTCGCTGGTTGTCATCCAAATTCCCCTCCACCCAAGCCTCACCTCTAGACTGACCACCCACAGCCTGCTTCACTTACACACTTAAACACGCACACACACTCCTCACCTCTAGGCTCCCCGCTCTCCACATTTGGCTCCCCGGGTCTTTACTTTCTTTTAAATGTTTTTTTATTTATGTTTGAGAGAAAGAGACAGCGTGCGCAGGGGAGCGTCAGAGAGAGAGAGGGACACAGAATCTGAAGCAGCTCCGGGCTCTGAGCTGTCAGCACAGAGCCTGATGCAGGACTCGAACCCAGGACCCGTGAGATCATGACCTGAGCCGAAGTCGGACGCCCAACCGACTGAACCCCCTCACCAGGCGCCCCTCCCGGGACCTT